>NC_138780.1:206814475-206871975 GCF_965119305.1 Pelophylax lessonae
CGTTCACCGCTACAAAAGAGGAAGTGAGTGTTTGGCCGTGACCCTTCTGGGCATCTCGCGCTGATTTCGGTAGCATTTGTTTGGTTGACGACATTTCGCTATTTACCGAGACATCGTTCGAGAATTTATTATGGCGACCGTGAATTCGTCCGTTGCTGTCGTTAGTGTTGGAGTTTTGGCTCTGAGACGACGTACGAGCAATAGGAAGAAGAAGCGGACCTCCTGGACGAAAAATTGGTTGCTTAACCGTGATCAATTTTCTCATATGTCCTTGCTGAGGGAGCTCCAGGAAAATAATCCTGATGACTTCAGGAATTATTTGAGGATGACGGATCCCATCTTTTACCGTCTTCTTGCCCTGGTGTCCCCCTATATTCTGAAGCAGGATACTTGTATGCGGCTTGCAATTACTCCTGAGCAAAGGTTAATTGCGACGTTGAGGTATCTTGCAACAGGGAGAAGCCTGCAGGATCTGAAGTTCACCACAGGCATCTCCCCCCAAGCTCTTGGTATCATCATCCCTGAGACCTGCTCTGCCATCATCAAGGTCTTGCAGAAGGACTATATCAAGGTATGTTTGATTTTTTACATTACATTACATGTATTACTAGTTTCACCCGAATTATGATGTTTTTGGATGTACAGCAATTGACACAGGCCATTATTTGTAAACTACCCTCTGTCCGCATGCACATAGTAGTAAAGATGTAGATTATCTTTAACCATTTGTAAAATTACCCACTAACCACCCCACCATTCTCTCCTATGTGTCCCTAAACGCATTGCCTGTTAACAGTATGTCGAATTTGGGTCATTTTATTGCTTTCCCTCAAACAATTATTCCTTGGCCAATGTTTTAGTACCTAGTTAATGATTTATCTAAAATACATCAGTCCATCCATTCCCACCTATGATTCTGTATGTTTATGTAATGATGTTAAAACCTTCACTGACCACAAGCCCTTATTGATGTATAAATGCCCAGTTTTACTTACCCATCCCCCACCCACATGCTAAATCTCAAAGTCAGCATATACCAAAGCTCAAGTTCAGAGGTCTTCAAACTATGGCCCACCAGTTGTTCACGAACTTCAATTTCCATCATGCCTAGTCATGTCTGTGAATGTCAGAGAATTACAAGGCCTCATGGGATGTGTAGTTCTGCAACAGCTGGAGGGCCGTAGTTTGTAAATCTCAGCTCTAGCTGGTGAGTATAATGGGCCATACACACTAGAAGATTGTCAGAACAATTTATCCTTCCGATTTACCAAAACCAAATAATATGAGGTCCAACAAACACTTTCAAATCCTATGCAATCTGGTAGGCCCTTGCACTACATAGAAAAGGTAAATCTGCACGAAAAAGTCTTCAGAGAATCTTCTAGTGTGTATGGCCCTTTACAATATAAGAACAATAGGAGGTTGAAAAGAAATGTATGTAGATGTTACATCCCCATATCCAAACCTTTGCCTTCCTGTTGTATATTTTTTTAGCAAGTTGCATAAGCATTTAACAGACAACTGTGTGTGTAATTAATAATGTGATGTGCTCAAGCACTAATTTTATTTTTTTTATTTTTTTTTATTTTTTCCCCACAGTTTCCTTCAAACGCAGAGCAATGGCTGGAGATTTCTGATCAATTTCTGGAGAAGTGGAATTTTCCCAATTGTGGGGGTGCTATTGATGGGAAGCACGTCCGCATTGTCCCCCCTCCGAATTCCGGCACATTTTATTATAATTATAAAGGTTTTTTTAGTATAGTCATGCTAGCCATAGTTAATGCAAACTATGAGTTTATTTTTTTGGATATTGGCAAAAATGGCCGCAATTCGGATGGGGGAGTTATTGATCAGACGGAGTTCGCTCGTCGTCTAAAGAACGGCACTCTGAACCTGCCATCCAGGGAGCAAACTGTTGAGGGTATGAGCTTTGTGTTTATCGCAGATGAGGCTTTTGCGCTTGGGGAGCATCTCATGAAGCCCTACCCTCAGAGGAACCTCACCCCAGACCAAAGGATTTACAACTACCGGTTGTCCAGAGCTCGCAGAGTTGTGGAGAATGCCTTCGGGATAATGGCCAACCGGTTCCGGATATTCCTGACGTCCATAAACCTGGCACTGTACAAAGTGGATAATGTGGTCTTGTGTTGCTGCATTTTGCACAACTTCCTACGCAGGAATGCACAAAATTATGTATTGCAGCAACTGGATACTGACCCTGCTATGCCAGGTACAAGTGGAGAGGCCCAACCTTCTAACCAAGTGGAGTCCATGACGTCAATGGAAGTTGGACGGTCAGCATTGGCATCACACAGGGCCCGTCAGATCCGCCAGGAATATCTGGACTATTTCGTGGGGAGAGGAGCTGTGTCCTGGCAGCAATCACTGTCACACACCCATTAATCTTGTTAAAGATTGGACACACAAGATAAATGTCAGAGATATATTATTTTTCAACACATTAAACAAAAATTGCAATGATTCTGTATTGTGGATTATAATCATTTGGGCACATATGCCAAACACAATTATTTGGGTTAATCATGTGTTATATATGTGTGACTTTGGAAGGGTTAATACATTCATCAGTGTGTTTCTTGACTGTAGTCTCTCACCAGCTGATCCAAAGTGATGATGGCCATGTGTTATTTTTTAGCCAGTGGTGTCAATACAAGGGCCTTCTGCACCCCACAAAATGTACACAAACCCTGTCACATTGAGAACTAGGTCACACCCAAGGTTCATCTAATGTCACCTTACATTGGTGTTCATTGTCCAGAAGTTGCCCATACTATATATTTCATATAATACATTAGGGTATTAACAAAGTACCTACACCTGTTATGTTGTGTTCATTTATGACATCCTTCTCACTGCCCACCAATGTTAGGATATGTCAGTGTTATGTGAAACTTGATCATTGTTCATCTCAAAGTGTTATATATATAGGTAATGGAAAGTGAACTAGAGCAACGAACAAGCAATACACTATAGATTACACTGATCTCCCTACACTGATTGCTACTGGCAATATCAATGCCATATTGAATCCTAGGACTGCTAGTACCTTGAGTGTTGAGTCACACTTATGCGATGCGGGAAGTCTGCGACTTTGCAGCCTTCCAGCATTGCATAAGGGTGACCCGCCACTTACTTTTTGCACAGGATTGTATTCCACAAGTGTTAAGCACTGTGCGATCCAATCCAGATACATCAGAAATAAAGGGTCATGTGCGACTTGTATGCGTGTTCAGTGCGAATGTAGCCATACAAAGTGTATGTCTCAATTCACACTGCACATCTGATGGCATGTAATATCGTAGCGCACTGCTCCTTTATTACATGCGATCAGATGTTCATGCGAAAATCAGCTATACAGTTTGTATGGCTCAATTCGCACTGCACTCGCACAAAAGTCGCACATGATGCATTTATTCAGCCGCATCAGGATAGGATCGCACAATCGTTCAAACTTGTGTGATCCGATCCTGTGTGAAATGTCAGATCGCACTGTGATATGCGTTAAAACTGGGGGTATCTTTAACATTTCATTGACACCTCCAGCAACTCGCATATGGCAGTGTCCAAAATGCTTTCTTTAACATGTAAATATGGGAATAGGACAGCCATCATACATTTAGTGCTTCTTTACACAGCTTTAGACCTCGACCCCCCAACGAAAGTCTAATAAAGAATTGAACACACATTGTTGAATGTAAAAACGTTTTAGTATCAAACATTCACAGGGTTAGGGTTAGGGTTAGGGTTAGGGTTAGGGTGTTGTAAAGTGCTTTTCCCAAACTTGGGTACACTCTTTAACATCTGAGTGTAATTAAAATGCCCTAAAACATTATAAAAAATTTGTAACATCAGGAACATCCCAATACAAACATTAAAAACCTAGTAAAATTGTGGCTTAAAATTTGCCAATCATGTCCACAAAATTGCGCATTTTGATTTGTAATGCCGTTGCAGTCTCCTTTATTTGTTCCAGGTCTGCGCAGCATTGGAGAGCCTCACGGGTCAATTTGGCTAATGTGCAACTATGTAAAACATGGTCTGTAAAAATTAAAAAAAAATGAGTCAATGTGAATCACCTACATGAGGTCATAATAATAGAGAAACATTTGGTGTCCAGGTAATCTTAAATTCCTCTCGAGTTAATACCTACCCTGTTCTTATGCTCTTTTGCCCTAGGCTCTTCTTCTTCCTCCTGTCCTCCTCCGATGCTGTTGCTGATGATTCTGCCGGTCTCCTGAGCTTACTATATATTCATTAGGGGTGTGAACGCATGATGACGTCATTGTGAGGGCATGGTTGTAATGTATATATATTAAGATGCAGAGACCAGAGACGGGCAGAATGCACGGCAACAGCATTGGAGGAGGACAGGAGGAAGAAGAAGAGCCTAGGGCAAAAGAGCAGACAACATAAGAGCAGAAGATTGGACAGCAGAAGACTGGAGAGGAGAAGATCCAAAGAGCAGAGTGGAGAAGACCGGATGAAGATCTTTAAGAACATTTCATAAACGTCTCCTGTCGTTATTCACATACACTTCCATTTATGTGGTTAATGTGTAGGGGTACTATGTACCCCATACCCATTCACATAGTGATTGGGGTCTGGGATCTGGGGGCCACCCTTTGTTAAAGGTTGCTTCCAAAGTCCTAGGAACCCCCTGGCCGCATGACCCCCCAAAACCACCAGACAGGGTTGTGGGGATGAGGCTCTTGTCCTCCTCTACATGGGAGTAAGGTGCTTTTGGGTGTGCGGTGCAGAGGCCCCCTGGCCCAAAGCAACAAAACACCCCCATGTTGAGGGCATGTGTCCTGCTGTGGTCCAGGGGGTGTTTGGTCCGCTTGCTCGTTCTCTTTCCTGGCCTGACAAGCTGCATGCTTGTATAAGGGTCTGGTAGGGGTTTTGGGGGTAACCCACGCTGTCTTTTTGTTGTGGGCATACCCTCAAACTCAATACCACACACAAAAGGCCTGGTTGTGAACTTGGGGGGACACCCACGGTGGGTTGTTCAATTTTTTGGTGTAGTTCCCCCTCAAAAATCTTCACAACGCAAGTGGCCCCGCAAGTCAGAGCATCCTGATCCGACTTAGGGTGCGACTTCCATTCAAATAAAGAGGCTCCCATAGGGAACTAGTGTTGTAAATTGGAGGCTAAAAATAACACTGATAAAAATCATTCTGCAAAAACCTACGTGGGCACACAACTGGCTCTCTGACACTTGGTCCTGGTTCCTCCACAGTTTCGGAACTGGCTTCCATGCTGCTTGGCAAGTTGCCAGGAGATCGGGGTTCTGACCTGGCTGGGGATGCCACATCCTGGCATGATGCAACATCTGCAATGTAAATTTGTAAGGGAATACAAGAATATAAGGTTAAACAATCATTGCAAATACACATATTTCTATGATCCCACTACACAAAAATCTGTGACTACCAACCTTCTTGTTGCTCTGGTGTCTCATCACTTATTGGCTCCACCAGGATTATTTCCGGAATAATGTCTTCATCTACATAATACAAAACATTGGCCATATCATAAAAGTCACAAGAGGTACATTTGTTAGGACATGGTGCCCTGCTTGATAGCTCTTTTAGTAACAAATATGAAGACATGTACATGGTTATCTACGAAAAATATGGTACATTAATGTTTGACATTGCATAGGAACCAATTACCTTTAGTGGAATCTGTGCCACCTTCTGTGCCCATGTCCTCATCTTGTTCGGCAACTGCCGATGGAGCTGCCAGACCTCTCCTCCTCCTTTCCCATAGTTTGGCACGGAGTTTACGTTTTTCTCCTATTTAAAGGTTTGAATAATAATCTGTGATTAATAGGAATGTTTGCTGAGAAGATTCGTGCAGGAAAGAACGTTCGTTGCAACACAATACATATATTTTTAACTATGGCTTCCTGACTTTTAATGTCATATACTAAAACATCAACAATAGATCGATCAAATCACGACATGACAACTAAAATGAGTAATCTAACTTTTTACATAGACATTATAATCTAGACATGTTAATACAACATACACCAAATTATAAAAAACATATTGCATGATTAAAAAAATAAAGAAAAAATAAAACTTACTTTTTTTCAAAATCCGATGGATTTGGGAAAGCTGATCCTGCTCACGGTGTTTGAGGTCAGACCACCGTTTCCGAATCTGATCTTTCGATCGCTCGACACCGAATTTTTTGACCAAACAGGCCACCACCTTGTCCATGATGCCATCTTTCCTGGCATTGGGCCGCTCGTAATTAGCCAACTTGCCATCATAATCCATTTTTTCTAAAATGGAGACCATCTCCACCATTTCTGGCTTTGACATGGGTGTAGCCCTTGATTTTCTGGTGGCCCAATCACTTCGGCCCCCACTTGATGAACTCTGAGATCTTTCAGACATTCTTCTTGATTAAAAGATTGTTCCTCTGCTTCAGGTGTGAGTGTCGCATGTAGGCCTGATCTTCGGCACGTACACACCCCTGCACAAGCCCGCCACTGGAGGAGGAGTTGACGCCTGCGCTGTATTTAAAGGACGCCAGATCGTTCGGCCGACGATTCGCTAGCGGACATATCGAGAGTTGGAGCACGATCGAGCGGCGAATCACGACTTTTCCCCACAAACAAAGGTACGACTCTTTTAATAGAAAGTGTGTGTTTTGGGCCCTATACAGCTTTTATTAGGAATATCTTTATTATGTGCCAAAATACATGCTATTTTAATATGTTTTGTGTTGTTTTGTGTCTTGCAGGCATATACTGTCCTGCAATATGGTGGACAATTTCACCACCCACAACTTTCTCATCAGTTTCATTGATGAATTCAGGCAACTCCCGTGTTTGTGGCAAGTCAAGTCCGCAGATTATAAAAATAGAAAACTCAGAAAACAGGCCATGGAACATTTGGTGGCCTTCTACAAGCCCGTCTGTCCTGGGGCAAATTTCACTTATATCCGCAAAAAAATAAACAGTATTCGCACTGCCTACAGGCGGGAGTTAAAAAAAATAGAGGAGTCCACCCAGTCTGGAGCAGGGGCACGGAATGTATATGTACCACGGCTGTGGTATTATGATAACATGCGGTTCCTGGCAGACACCATGGAATCCAGGCCGTCAATTTCAACACTGCCTTCTACTTCGGCAGAGGGCTCAGTGTCTGTAGATCCAAGCCAGGATGAGGATTTCCTGGAGGAGAGTTTTACTCAGGTATGGCATTTCACAATATATTGTCTGCTAAAATTTAATCATGTAACAAAATTATAAGCTAAACCATAATTGACCCTTTATGTAAACGGGCATAGCAAGGGGTTGGCATGACAGGCAACCGCCAGGGGCGCAGGCCAAGGGGGGTGGGTCACAAAAACATTGGCATTGTTTTATTGTTTATTTTAACAATCCACTCAGCCTGCACACCCCAGAACCCCCAGTTTGCAGGCGGATTCATGCAGGTGTAAAACATTGAGAGCAGCTTCATGCAGGTGTAAAACATTGAGAGCTGCTTCATGCAGGTGTAAAACATTGAGAGCTGCTTCATGCAGGTGTAAAACATTGAGAGCTGCTTCATGCAGGTGTAAAACATTGAGAGCTGCTTCATGCAGGTGTAAAACATTGAGAGCAGCTGAGCCAAAAGACCAGGAGACTGAGACTGCCTCTCACTGCATCCCCAGCACCCCTCCGGTCTTACAAACACTGCTGCATCCCCAGCACACCTCTGGTCCTAAGAAACACTGCTGTAGCCTCAGCATTCCTCTGGCTCAACCTTTTTTAATACAAAACTAACAGCTCCTGCAAATGATCCATCCATCCTTGCTTCCATGTCTCTGGTCTCTCACTGTGGGTCAGCAAGGCAGGTGGCTCCCTTATTCATGTTTCCCTGCACTGCTTCACCCTCAATGCCCTACATCAAGCCCTCTGCAAGTTCAGGCCCCTCTCTCTCTGCAACCCCCTCCTCTCTCTCTCACACCCCCTCTTTCTCTCCCTCTCTCTATCTCTCAACCCTCTCTTTCTTTTTCACACCTGAGACAATGATTGCCCACTAGAGAGCTCTACACTGGGCAAACAAGGGGCAAATTAGAAACTTTTAATGCCCTTTAATTTTTTTTGGGGGGGGTGGGTTACAGTTTTACATTGATCTTGGGGGGGGGGGGGGTTGTTGCCAAATACAGCTCCTCAACAAGGGCACTGGAGACCCTAGATACGCCACTGTATGTAAAGTCTGCTATTTGTTCACAATAATATAACAAACATGACTTTTTATATACACTATAACATTCTAATCAATTGTTCATTTCATCAACAGGGAAGTGTCACTGAGGAGGAGCCAGGTTGCAGCCAGGAGCCTGGGGAGCCTGTGGAACTATTTCCACCACCACCTCCTCCTGCCAAACGGAGGCAAAAGAGGAAGCACGTGGATGACATCACCGACGAGTTTATCCAGGAGGCCACCATAGCCCTACGTCGGAA
The DNA here is from genome assembly GCF_965119305.1 of Pelophylax lessonae. Taxonomy (NCBI): domain Eukaryota; kingdom Metazoa; phylum Chordata; class Amphibia; order Anura; family Ranidae; genus Pelophylax; species Pelophylax lessonae. The sequence goes on from NC_138780.1 coordinate 206,822,964, forward strand.
ACCGGAGGCCAATGAGTCCTTCGGCAACATGACGGCAAAAATTTTAGATAAGGTGGACCTCAGGCAGTGTCAGTATGCCAGAAAAATCATCCTCGATGTGCTGCAAAAGGCTGAAAACGGCATACTTACTGAGCACAGCCATGCATGCCAGGAGCACCCGTGCCCTCCACCTCCACCTCCACCTCCACAACACCCACCACCTCGCCAAATGCCACATGGCCAGTGGCAATATGGCCAGCAGGATCCAAACCTGCCCTCATGGCAACCTGATTTCAGTTACCAGCAACTTTAATTTTTGTAACCCCCTATTATTTATTTTACCCCTGTTTGCCAGTTTCTAGTTTAATTTTGTCCAAATGGAACTTTTTTATGTTTAGTTTATTATACGGAAAGTATTGATGTTTACTTTGTTTTTTTTTTGCTGAGATCCAAAAAATAAAGAAAATGAAAATAAAAAATGGCCTATCTGAATTTGTTAACATGTTTAATATTGTGCATAACCTGAAAAATATGTTTTAGACATTAATTCATACAAGAATAAAGGGTCATATCAATAGTTAGATCTTTGGTGTGAAAATACAAAAATAATGGTGAAGAGTTCAAATTATTTAATTATAAAATTTGATATTACAGATAGAATAGACAAACATTATCTTCATCATAACAGAACACATGCCTTTTTATTAGAAAAGTATGGCATTATGAGCAGCATCTTCCTTCTTCTCACATTTATCAAGATGAGCATGTGCTCCGCATTTCACCTATTTCTTGGACTTCCGCGAGCCGAAAGTTCTTTCTGAATAAAATGTTGAGTTTACTAGAGAAAATTCTTCCGGGAACTCATTTGGTTTGATCATGCGTGTTGGGATTTGTAGCTGTGTGTCGGCCGAATTCTGTACTGACAGGCGAACAATCGTCCGTTCTGGTGTCGGCATACAAAAATTTTCATGTTTGCAAGAAAGACTTTTGTCCGCGGATTGTGCGCAGACATCTGTCGGAGGCACCATACTAACACGCGTACAATCGGCAGATCCTTCGTCCACCGACGTTTGTATGCCGACGATCGGTACGTGTGTACGGGCCTTAAAGGAAAAAGTCTTCAGAAAATCTTATAGTGTGGATGGCCCATTAGTCTGTAGGGTTCAATATTGAGTTGGCTCCGCCCTTTGCAGCTTTAACAGCTTCAACTCCAAACTCGCTCATCCATGTCTTTATGGACCTTGCTTTGTGCACTGGTCCAAATCATTTGGCGGAGGGGGGATTATGGTGTGAGGTTGTTTTTCAGGGGTGGGGCTTGGCCCCTTAGTTCCAATGAAGGGAACTCTGAAGGCATCAGCATACCAAGATATTTTGGACAATTTCATGCTTCCAACTTTGTGGGAGGAGTTTGGGGATGGCCCCTCCCTGTTCCAACATGACTGCGCACCAGTGCACAAAGCAAGGTCCATAAAGACATGGATGAGCGAGTTTGGGGTGGAGGAACTTGACTGACCTGCACAGAGTCCTGACCTCAACCCGATAGAACACCTTTGGGATGAATTAGAGACTGCGAGCCAGGCCTTCTCATCCAACATCAGTGCCTGACCTCACAAATGCGCTTCTGGAAGAATGGTCAAACATTCCCATAGACACTCCTAAACCTTGTGGACAGCCTTCCCAGAAGAGTTGAAGCTGCAAAGGGTGGAGCCAACTCAATATTGAACCCTACGGAGTAAGACTGGGATGCCATTAAAGTTCATGTGTGTGTAAAGGCCGGCGTCCCAATACTTTTGACAATATAGTGTATAATACTCTGGAGTGCCTCAACTTATTGTACGATTTCTTCACGCTGACGGATGATTGGCCATAAATAACTGGAATTCCTCAATCTTCCAGTATGGAGATCTTAATATTCCTAAATAACCTCTAAACCTGCCTGCCTATCAGGTGACCTCTCTCCTTCCAATAGGCTGGCTATAGGCACCTATCGTACGCTGGAGTACCTCTAGGCTCCAAATCTCCATTCCCATCACGTAAACTCTCTCTGTCCAATAGGATGAAGGAGTTAATCTGGAGTTAATGAATTGGGAAGTCTTGCTAAATGCAAGCTACCGGAACTACTGACCAACTGCCGAGACATAAATCAAACCCCCCCCCCCCCCCATAAGACCCTAAAAATAAACAAAGGTGCCCCCCAAAGAGCTTCATCAGAGGTGTTGAAATAAAAGGACCACCAACATAAACTGTGAAAGAATAAAAAGAGGGATAAACTATTACCACATGGCAAAATAAAATAGCTTCTCCTCCCTCTGGCCATCTAGTTATAATATTTTTTCCAAGATGGCCACCACTCTGACAGCACACATTTTTGTATTATCGCCATCTTGTGGCGGGGGGTGGTGCGTTCTGTGATTGCAGCGTCCTCAGGAGACTGCTGATCACAGATTGAGGTAAAGAGCCAATCAGCCGCTCTTTACCATGGGATCAGCTGTGTCCAATCAGAGCTGATCAGGGAAGTAAAGAGAGCCGATAACTGGCTTCTCTAAAAGAGACATGTACACTGATAATCAGGGCTTTATCAGTGCTCTGATTATTAGTGCAGTCCCAGCACTGCCCACCTATGCTGCAAATCAGTACCCATCAGTGCTGCCTCATCGGTGTCACCTATCAGTGCCCCCTACCAGTGCCGCCTATTAGTTCTGCCCATCAGTGCCGCCTCATCAGTGTCATCTATCAGTGCTGCCTACCAGTGCCCATCAGTGCCGCCTATTAGTTCTGCCCATCAGTGCGCCTCATCAGTGTAATCTATCAGTGCCCCCTACCAGTGCCGCCTATTAGTTCTGCCCATCAGTGCCGCCTCATCAGTGTCATCTATCAGTGCTGCCTACCAGTGCCCATCAGTGCCGCCTATTAGTTCTGCCCATCAGTGCGCCTCATCAGTGTAATCTATCAGTGCCCCCTACCAGTGCCGCCTATTAGTTCTGCCCATCAGTGCCGCCTCATCAGTGTCATCTATCAGTGCTGCCTACCAGTGCCCATCAGTGCCGCCTATTAGTTCTGCCCATCAGTGCCGCCTCATCAGTGTCATCTATCAGTGCTGCCTACCAGTGCCCATCAGTGCCGCCTATTAGTTCTGCCCATCAGTGCGCCTCATCAGTGTAATCTATCAGTGCCACCTACCAGTGCTCATTAGTGCCACCTATTAGTTCTGCCCATCAGTGCGCCTCATCAGTGTCATCTATCAGTGCCGCCTATCAGTTCCGCCTATTAGTTCTGCCCATCAGTGCCACCTCATCAGTGTCATCTATTAGTGCCACTTATCAGTGCCCATTAGTGCCGCCTATCTGTGACCATCAGTGCCTCCTCATTAGTACCCATCAGTGCCGCTTCATCGGTATCACCTCATCAGCGCACATCAGTGTAGTCTATCAGTGCCACCTATCAGTGCCCATAAGTGTCTCCTCATCAGTGGCCATCGGTGCAGCCTATCAGTGTCAATCAATACCCATCAGTGCCACCTTATCAGTGCCGCCAATCAGTGCCCATCAGTGCAGCCTCATCGGTGCCTCCTCATCATTGCCGCCTATCAGTGCCCATTAATACCCATCAGTGCAGCTTCATCATCACACATCAGTGAAGGAGAAAAATTACCTATTTGCAAAATTTCATAACAATCTATAAAAAAAAGTTTTTTGTTTTTTTTTTCTAAATTTTCTGTCTTTTTTCATTTATTTAGCAACAAAGAAAAAAAAACCCCAGTGGTGATCAAATACCACCAATAGAAATCTATATTTGTGTGAAAAAAAATGATAAAAATTTTATATGGGTACAGTGTTGCATGACTGTGCAATTGTCATTCAAAGTGCGACAGTGCTGAAAGCTGAAAATTGGCCTGGGCAGGAAGGGGGGGAGTGCCCGGTAGGCAAGTGGTTAAAAAAAAGTAGCTTCAGGTAGAGACTGACCCCAGTGCTGGTCATACACTATACTAAGAATCGATAAAAATCGCTCCGATTGCCGCCTGACACCCGCGATCGTTCCCCGCTGAGAGAGAAGGACGGTCGGATGTTGTAAACACAGCTGACCGTTCTTCTCCCTGGAATGATCACAGAGCGCCTTCTATATAGGATCACAGGTCTCTATGGTCGTTTCAGAAGCCATGCCCCTCCACAGTTAGAAACACTCCCCTAGGCTCACATTTAACCCCTTGATCACCCACAGGGTTAACCCCTTCCCTGCCAGTGTCATTATTACAGTAACAGTGCATATTTTTAGCACTGATTACTGTAGTAATGTCACTGGTCCCCCCAAAAGTGTCAAAAATGTCAGTTAGGGGTCTGATCTGTCCGCTGCAATGTCGCAGTCCCGCAAAAAAAATCACAGATTGCCGCCATTACTAGTAAAAAAAAAAAAAATGATATAAATCTTTCCCGTAGTTTGTAGACGTGATAACTTTTGTGCAAACCAATCAAAATACGCTTATTGCGATTTTTATTTACCGAAAATATGTAGCAGAAAACAAATTGGCCTAAAATGTTAAAAACTTTTGATATTTACATTTTTTATTTTATTGGGAATGTTTTATAGAAGAATGTAAAAAATATTGTTTTTTTTTTTTCAAAACTGTCGCTCTTTTTTTGTTTATAGTGCATAAAGTAAAAATCGCACAGGTGATCAAATACCACCAAAAGAAAGCTCTGTTTGTGGAAAAAAAAAGACATCTATTTTATTTGGGTACAGCGTCGCACGACCGCGCAATTGTCAGTTAAAGTAACGCAGTGCCGAATCGCAAAATATGGCCTGGTCGTTAAAGGGGGGAAATCCTTCTGGTCTTAAAGTGGTTAACTGGCTGAAAAACGAATGAACTGTCCAAATGACGGGATTTCCGCCGATGTTTGCAGATATTGTATGGCCACCATTAGCCTCCATTCACACCTTGGTAGGAAAGAGGTTAATAACTCCTTTAGGAATCCTGCACACCTTTGTTTCCCGCACTCCCCAATTATTATAGAGATCATCGAGTGAGAAATAATTTTCACAAAGGCAGTTTTTATTGGCCTGGTTTATACGATTCGGATTATTCTTGCACCTCTAATTCTAGCTTTGTAGGGAGAAGCCCCCCTTTTCTTTGGTTGCAGGGGGGGGGGGGGGTATAGGTTTTTTTGGCTTTTTCTCTCTGATTAGGAGGGACAGGTGTGAGTTTGCAGATCTCTCCTCACCTGTGATCATTACTCACTCACCAATGTTCAATCCAATGCTGGCCATACACCATACGAAAAATCATTCAAACTCATTTTCCAAAATGAACACTCAGCCGTGAGAGCATACGATCGTGCAATCATGCAATGACCGAATTTTGATCGATAAATCTTTCAATGGACATAAATGAATCAGTTTTTTGTTCATTTTGTCACATATGCCGGGCGCAAACGGGAAACACATTAACCACTTTACCACCGGAGGATTTTGCTGTCTTACGTCCAGGCCACTTTTTGCGATTCGGCACCGTGCGACTTTAACTGACAATTGCGCGGTCGTGCGACGCCGTACCCAAACAAAATTTACATCCTTTTTTTCCCACAAACGGAGCTTTCTTTTGGTGGTATTTGATCACCTGTGCGCTTTTCATTTTTTGCGATATTAATTAAAAAATGCGACAATTTTGAAAAAATAACAATATTTTTCTACTTTGACAGTTAAAAAATATCCAATATATTCAATTGTTGTCATATATTTAGGCCAAAATGTATTTAGCTACATGTCTTTGACAAAAAAAATTTCAATAAGCGTATTTTTAACCGCTTTATTACCGGAAGGTTTTACCCCATTCCTGACCAGGCCATATTTTGCGATTCGGCACTGCGTTACCTTAAAGGACAATTGCGCAGGATAGTGCGACGCTGTACCCAAATTAAATTGATGTTCTTTTTTCCCCACAAACAGAGCTTTCTTTTGGTGGTATTTGATCACCTGTGCGATTTTTACTTTTTGCGCTATAAACAAAAAAAGAGCGACAATTTTGAAAAAATAACAATATTTTTCACATTTTTTTTTATATGAAACCCCCCCCCCCCCAAAATGTAAAAATCTAAATTTTTTAACATTTTAGGCCAATTTGTTTTCTGCTACCTATGTTTGGTAATACAAATCGCAATAAGCGTATTTTGATTGGTTTGCGCAAAAGTTATTGCGTTTACTAACTAAGGGAAAGATTTCTGTCATTTTTGGTGTTTTTTTTTTTAACGAGTAATGGCGGCGATCTGCGGTTTTTTTTAGCGGGACTGCGACATTGCGGCGGACAGATCGGACCCTTGACTGACATTTTTGACACTTTTGGGGGTACCAGTGACATTACTACAGTAATCAGTTCTATAAATATGCACTGTTACTGTAAAAATAATACTGGCAGGGAAGGGGTTAATTTTTATTGGAGAGGGAGGGGTTAATATATGCCTGGTGCTTACTAACGTGTGTGGGGGGAGGGGACTGAGTGACACAGGGACAGATCGCTGGTTGAGCTATGCTGAACCCTGCAATCTGACCCTGCCTGTCACTTAGGAGATCACACTAGATCCCTGATGATCGGGGAAGAGCAGTGGTGATCACCACCTCTCCTCCCCTGGCCCGACTCCCGCTGTGACTGAATACAGCGGGAGCCAGCCTCTGGCGGCGCGCACGCACCGCCAAGAAAGGGGATTGTCTGGTGACGTAGGTTTACGTCGCCAGACGATAACAAACCACTCTGCCGCAGTACAGTCAACGTGACTGGTCGGCAAGTGGTTAAAGCGTAACTCCACTTTTGTTGAGAAGAAAATCCCTCCCCCTCTGGGTGATCTCTGTACATTGCAGGGATTGTAACAAACTTTGTTGCAGATTCCTCCCTTTTTTTATCCTGAAGAAATCATTGTTTGTTCCTCTGTGCTGAGTGGGTCTAATGGGAGTGGTTTCATAATTATCTATCAGCTGTGGCAGCTGCAGGGCTCTAATGAGGAAATCTGCTGGGCCTGCGTCCCTTTAGACATGTTCCTATTGGGAGGATCTCACCATAAATGACATTTCTGTTGCAGGGGATGCCAGAAATCTGACTTGTATCTTAGTGCAGACTTCTGGGAAAATTGGTGAGCCAATCACACAAGCAGGAAATGATGTTTCTGGGGGTGTGGTCAGTATACATTCTGTGTACAGAACAGCTCCAGGCGGCCATATTGCATTGCATTTTCAGAAAATTACAACAGCTGCAGATTGAAAAGGAAAGGACATTTTTAATAACATTCAATCACAATATGATTTGTGACACAATCGTATACACTGTATTGTTTTTTTCTTTATTTGCTGATTTTTTTCCTCATGAAAGTGGAGTTACCCTTTAGGTCCCTTTCACACACTCCGTCCGTCGGACGGACTCCGTTTATCTCAGCGGGGTATCGATCCGCCGATCCCCCGCTGAGCAGGAGGATGACAGCATTTTATAGGGAAAATCAAGATCTGCACATAACTTCAGCTGCCTCCATTTTCTTGATCTTCTGATCTCTTGGACATGCTTTGTTCACCCAGGGCACCCCTACGTGTGGCCATGTTTGTTATGTGATCACTGGAGGAAATATGGGACAACATTTAGACCCAGGATGAATACTGGAGCCATTCGATGGGTGAGCTGTGTTCTAAGTTGCTTTACATGATAAATGTTCACATTTGACCGGAGAGAAAAAAGAAAGGGAGTTCAAAGAAACAATAAAAAAAAAAAGAGGTCCCTCCATTTGTGTTGGTTGTTTGGTGTTGCTGTCAGTTTCCTTTCTTGGTGGTTTATGTTTGGAGGATGGTATCATTCCTTCTTCTCTACGCTACGTGTTCACCGCGGCATACAGACATGTGTTGGCTCAATCCATGTTTGCATTTCACAGGCATGGCGCATATTGGGATATTTTGTCTGTCGCTTTGTGTAAGCCGGCACACTGATCCTACGCACCCATATTTTCCCTTCCCAGCATAGCAACCATTAGAGAATGGGGAAGAGAGCAAGTCCAAGCTTGGGAGCAGAGCGGACTCTCAGATGTGCAACCAGTCATTGGCCAGATGGGTTAGGCTCCTGGGAGGGGGGCTGGGAGCCTCCTGCCTGAGGGGCAATTACAACCAATTGGCTGTTTTATGGTAAGACTATGGAGAAATTTCTGTGGACCAACAGTGTCCAAAGTGTGCCATGGTGCTGCATTGGGTCAGTGGGAAAACTGCCCCTTACATTGGAGGTAAGTGGGAAGAATGTCCCTTACATTGGAGGTAAGTGGGAAGAATGTCCCTTACATTGGAGGTCAGTGGGAAGAATGTCCCTTACATTGGAGGTAAGTGGGAAGAATGTCCCTTACATTGGTGGTCAGTGGGAAGAATGTCCCTTACATTGGTGGTCAGTGGGTAGAATGTCCCTTACATTGGTGATCAGTGGGAAGAATGTCCCTTACATTGGTGGTCAGTGTGAAGAATGTTCCTTACATTGGAGGTCAGTAGGAAGAATGTCCCTTACATTGGTGATCAGTGGGTAGAATGTCCCTTACATTGGTGGTCAGTGGGAAGAATGTCCCTTACATTGGTGGTCAGTGTGAAGAATGTTCCTTACATTGGAGGTCAGTAGGAAGAATGTCCCTTACATTGGTGGTCAGTGGGAAGAATGTCCCTTACATTGGTGATCAGTGTAAAGAATGTCCCTTATATTATTGGTCAGTGGGAAGAAGGCTCCTTACATTGGAGGTCAGTGGGAAGAAGGCTCCTTACATTGGTGGTCAGAATGTCCCTTACATTGGTGATCAGTGTAAAGAATGTCCCTTATATTGGTGGTCAATGGGAAGAAGGCTCCTTACATTGGAGGTCAGTGGGAAGAAGGCTCCTTACATTGGAGGTCAGTGGGAAGAATGCTCCTTACATTGGTGGTCAGTGGGAAGAATGCTCCTTACATTGGAGGTCGTGGGAAGAATGTCCCTTACATTGGTGGTCAGTGGGAAGAATGGCCCTTACATTGGAGGTCAGTGGGAAGAAGGCTCCTTACATTGGAGGGCAGTGGGAAGAATGCTCCTTACATTGGTGGTCAGTGGGAAGAATGCTCCTTACATTGGAGGTCGGTGGGAAGAATGTCCCTTACATTGATGGTCAGTGGGAAGAATGTCCATTACATTGGTGGTCAGTGGGAAGAATGTCCCTTACATTGGTGGTCAGTGGGAAGAATGCTCCTTACATTGGTGATCAGTGGGAAGAATGCTCCTTACATTGGTGGTCAGTGGGAAGAATGTCCCTTACATTGGTGGTCAGTGGGAAGAATGCTCCTTACATTCGTGGTCAGTGGGAAGAATGCTCCTTACCTTACATTGGTGGTCAGTGGAAAGAATGTCCCTTACATTGGTGGTCAGTGGGAAGAATGTTCCTTACATTGGTGGTCAGTGGGAAAAATGCTGGTTTAGTAAGCCAGTCCACCACCTCCTCTACATGCTGTGGCTGTATGGCATGGGCAACATCACTAAACAGAGGAAATGATGCCCTGCCTGAGGACTGACCACGTCAACCTTTGCCTGTGGACACATGTCACAAATCAGGCGGTTTACAGGCAGGTGGAATTCCCGCTGAATTTCTGCCAAGCGAGCATGTCCTCAATTAGGTGGTGCAGCATTTCTTAAATAGGTATCCAGGGTTGGAAGGCCAGAAGAGTCTGTAGCCATTTAAGGCGGTCATATACAGCCAATGGTCGCTTGGCAGAAATTCAGCGGGAATTCCACCTGCCTGTAAACCGCCTGATTTGTGACATGCCCAATAGGTGGAACTTGACTTTGGCAATGCTGCAGCGGCGTTACATGCAACAGAGGGCAATAAATCCTCCTTGACCACCGTTACAAGGGGAACGTCTCAGAACTCATCCCATCCCCAGAAGGTGCAGAAGATGAAATCTCTTGAAGACAGCGTAAAGAGGAATTTATCTAATGCTTTTCCTGACTCTAGTAGGTTACAGTGTCATGGAAAACGTAGTTTTGAGGCTTCTGATGGTCAAGAGAGGAGTGGTGGAGAAGAGGGCCACTTAAGTGATGCATTTCACAATTTTTTTAGTCCTCACCGCCCAGGGCTCTCAACTTTCACATCCCATCGGCAGCATCTGCATCATATGGTAGACGATTATCTAGGGGCAAAAAACAGAGATGGAGAGCTTTTCAGTTGATGATCCACTGGGCTACTGGGTCAAGAGAATAGACCACTGGCCAGAACTTGCCCAGTATGCAATTGAGCTGCTGTGCTGCCCTGCACATGCTTTCCGAAAGGGCATTCAGTGCTGCTGCAGGTTTTGTTACTGATAATGGAACGCGTCTGTCCATAGACTCCGTGGACCGTCTGACATTTATCAAAATCAATCAGTCCTGGATTACAAGCAGCTATGAAGCCCCTGATGCCGATGACGCTGATTAAGTGTTTTTAGGATGTAGAATCTCTGCAAGACTTATAGGCTACCTAGCATTATCGGTGTTGATTTCATCTGGGAGAAGTTTTTTGGTGTAGGTTTCATGGGCATAATTAACACCCAAAGACCGATTTTTATTTTTTCTGCACCTGTTTGACAGGTGCATATTTCAATTTTTGAAGGCAAGGAAATCCTTGCTTTCATCAAGAGTACCTCTATAGCAGGGGTGTCAAATTCAATTTAGTCACAGGCCATATCAGCATTATCGGAACCCTCAGAGGGCCGGTTCTAGCTGTAGCCCCCTACCATTAGAAGTCAAGAGTCCGCCACCCTCCCCTACATCACAGTGCACACCCCCTTACTACACTATGCTGCTGGGAAGAAGCTGGGTGTGGAGCTGGGAAGCAGAAACTGCAGGGTCTGGAGTAGAACCAGAGGAGGGGTGAATGCTGAGACCAGTGGAGGTGGAGACAAGGAGGTATTGCTGCTGCACAGAGAGGTGTGGGATATGTAGGAGGAGTTTTGTCCTCCTCTCTGCTGCCGACTGCAGAGACCGGGGTTGGCAGAGATGAGCCTCTCTGCGGCTACATAGAGAAGCACAGGATCTGGCGGACAAGTTCTGTCCTCCTCTCTGCTGCCAACTGCAGAGACGGGGGTTGGCAAAGACAAGCCTCTCTTCAGCTGCACAGAAAGGTGCAGGATCTGTAGGAGGAGTTCTGTCCTCCTCTCTGCTGCCGACTGCAGAGACGGGGGTTGGCAGAGACGAGCCTCTCTGCGGCTGCACAGAGAAGCACAGGATCTGGCGGAGGAGTTCTGTCCTCCTTTCTGCTGCCGACTGCAGAGACGAGGGTTGGCAGAGACAAGCATCTCTGCAGCTGCACAGAGAAGCACAAGATCTGGCGGAGGAGTTCTGTCCTCCTTTCTGTTGCTGTCTACTGAGACAGGGTGGGGGCAGAGATGAGGGAGGTGCAGCAGCTGCAGGAGAGGTGTGAGGGCCACATGAAATGGCCTGGAGGGCCTGATTTGGCCTGCGGGCCTTGTGTTTGACACTTATACTCTATAGGGTTACGATGTGAAGATACCCCTGACACCCAAAGACCAATTTTTCCTCACCTGTTACTTTTATCCAAAGTCTGCGGAAGAGACACCAGAATGTTTCCAAAAAATCTCTAATCTGGTTCCCAGTGCACTACATTGTGGCCTCATCATACAGATTGGCTCCCCAAGCCGTTGTTTACAAAATAAAGAAAGCTTGCAGGGCAAAATGTCATTTGTTTGGCTTTTTAAATGCAATTATTTCTGCAGCAGCTTCTATACACAGTACAGATGTACAACTTCACAGGTAGACTAAGGGGGGCCCCCAGACACTATATTGAAAGGAATTTTTTGTTTTTATTGGTATTTGTCATTTTCCTGCTTTCACTTTAAGCATCAGAAAATCACTGCTCATTAAAAAAGGTGTTTTTTTACAAACTTTCTTTTCATTGATACATGTCCCCCAGGGCAGTACCCAGACCCCCATAACTATTGTATGCCCAATTACTTGCATATAAGCCTTCAAAATGGGAACTTTAAATATTTCCAGTTGGGGTCCTATAGACTTCAATTGGGTTCGTTATTGGGTTTCTAAATTTTGCGATGTTCGAAAGCTCTGGTGCGAACTGAACAGGGGGTTGTTTGACCCATCCCTATATATTGGGTTGATTTGATAAATAAATTGGGGGAGTCTACAGCTGCAAATGATGTTTTAAAACTTAACAACAAAAAAATAGAACATGCAGAACATCGATTGTTTCTTATCTACTAAACACAGTGCCATTCCATTCATTACTTCTGCGTTGTCCGATTTATATAACAGTTAGAGATTCAGACCAGACAAATGTCTATTCCACACGCATCTCCGCAGGCATCAATCGCCATCTTAGTTTCTCTGAAGCAAAGCACATTGCCAAATGCTGGAAGGTGAGTAGGATGCACTTTACTGATATCCAAACCATCTGTTTATATTAAACTCGGGAGTCGCTCTCAGTGCGTGTATTACCTGTGTGATTGCCGAGACTGATACAGGAAAAGGATGAACAACTGAGAAACAATAAAACCATTTCATGTAATAATATAAAAAGTGATGTCACCGCTCTCTAGTGATTGGACAGGCTGCATTCTCAGTGATGTCACCGCTCTCTAGTGAATGGATAGGCTGCATTCTCAGTGATGTCACCGCTCTCTAGTGAATGGATAGGCTGCATTCTCAGTGATGTCATCGCTCTCTAGTGAATGGATAGGCTGCATTCTCCGTGATGTCACCGCTCTCTAGTGATTGGATAGGCTGCATTCTCCGTGATGTCACCGCTCTCTAGTGATTGGATAGGCTGCATTCTCAGTGATGTCACCGCTCTCTAGTGATTGGATAGGCTGCATTCTCAGTGATGTCACCGCTCTCTAGTGAATGGATAGGCTGCATTCTCAGTGATGTCACCGCTCTCTAGTGAATGGATAGGCTGCATTCTCAGTGATGTCACCGCTCTCCAGTGAATGGATAGGCTGCATTCTCAGTGATGTCACCGCTCTCTAGTGAATGGATAGGCTGCATTCTCAGTGAAGTCACTGTTCTCTAGTGAAGGGATAGGCTGCATTCTCAGTGATGTCACCGCTCTCTAGTGAATGGATGGGCTGTATTCTCAGTGATATCACCATTCTCTAGTGAAGGGATAGGCTGGATTCTCAGTGATGTCACCGCTCTCTAGTGAATGGATAGGCTGCATTCTCAGTGATGTCACCGCTCTCTAGTGATTGGATAGGCTGCATTCTCAGTGATGTCACCGCTCTCTAGTGAATGGATGGGCTGTATTCTCAGTGATATCACCATTCTCTAGTGAAGGGATAGGCTGGATTCTCAGTGATGTCACCGCTCTCTAGTGAATGGATAGGCTGCATTCTCAGTGATGTCACCGCTCTCTAGTGAATGGACAGGCTGCATTCTCAGTGAAATCACTGTTCTCTAGTGAATGGATAGGCTGCATTCTCCGTGATGCCACCGCTCTCTAGTGATTGGATAGGCTGCATTCTCAGTGATGTCACTGTTCTCTAGTGAATGGATAGGCTGCATTCTCAGTGATGTCATCGCTCTCTAGTGAATGGATAGGCTGCACTCTCAGTGATGTCACCGCTCTCCAGTGAATGGGTAGGCTGCATTCTCAGTGATGTCACCGCTCTCTAGTGAAGGGATAGGCTGCTTCTCAGTGATGTCACCGCTCTCTAGTGAATGGATAGGCTGCATTCTCAGTGATGTCACCGCTCTCTAGTGATTGGATAGGCTGCATTCTCAGTGATGTCACCGCTCTCTAGTGAAGGGATAGGCTGCATTCTCAGTGATGTCACCGCTCTCTAGTGATTGGATAGGCTGCATTCTCAGTGATGTCACCGCTCTCTAGTGAATGGATAGGCTGCATTCTCAGTGATGTCACCGCTCTCTAGTGAATGGATAGGCTGCATTCTCAGTGATGTCACCGCTCTCTAGTGATTGGATAGGCTGCATTCTCAGTGATGTCACCGCTCTCTAGTGAATGGATAGGCTGCATTCTCAGTGATGTCACCGCTCTCTAGTGAATGGATAGGCTGCATTCTCAGAGTTTATTTGTGGTAGTTGTTGAGTAAGAATCCACTTTGTATAAAGTCCTTAATTACCCTTTTAATTTTGAATTTTTTTTTTTCTCAGGCTCATGCTATGAATCCAGGATCTCTATAAATAATCTTCTGTTTCTTTATTTTAGGGAAGTACATATTTTATCATACGGCTTCTTCAGCGATAAGAGGCCTGGATTATTTCCGTGCCGAGGCGATGGGAGCGCCAAACACGAGGAGTTTTTGTGTCCTTGGCAGCGAGGTCAGGTGATTCCCCAGTGTATCTCCCTCGAAATGCAGAAAATATGTGATTGTATCAAGTGAATTGCACGTCTTCTGCGCCGGGGAGGAAGGGTTCTGGGGGGAAATCACTCTTTATTGATAACAGCATGTTCTACAATGTTTCATCAGCGATATTTACATCTAAATTAGGAGCAGTTGTGAGGTTGCTGTGCGATTTTCTAGCACTAGAAAAAAAAAAAATCAATTCCTGATTGACAGTAGAGATATTATCTTAATACAAGCCGTATGTGGAAAGAAATGGAAGGTTTTCTTTACCTGGTTTCAATTGTACGACTACGAAGCACCCCCTGTGAACGAGAACATCAAGAACCGCGCGTAGCGAGTACGTGCCAGAGAGATCGGAATGCAAGGTCTGGTTAGCAGGTAGCTGTGCTTTTCATTAGGCAGATTTATCTTTATGGGACGTGGCTGGCATGTTTAAAGGGTCAGTCCACCTTAAAGTGGACCCGTTCTGTGGAAGCTGTGTCCAAAAATGGACAAGCAAGGGTCAGAGTGTAAGAGGGGTTTTGTGATTGGGTGTATTTGGCACCAAGAGCACGAGTCTCCACCCACTGTCCTGTCCTGCAAGAACATTATCCTTCCTGCTGAGGCCCAACCCTCCGCCATCTTGTGCCCTGTTCCTCGCCATTGGCCTCCTCATGACATTCCCAGCCATAGACCATGACATCCCCAAAGGAAGGAATATCCACATGTAAAAGTAGTCACATCGCTAGGACCAGGGCCAGGACAAGGGGTGGGCAGGAGGAGTGGCTGCCCTGGGCGCTGTGGTATCATGTGAAGTAGAGGGGCACCATAAGAAGAATGAGAGGGAGGGTATTTGTGTTAGAAGGGGGAATTTGGGGGCGGCAGGGGGTATAATTTGTTCTAGTTGGGGAAATTGGGGGGGGGGGGTGCAAAGAGTGGAGATTCAGGGGGATTTGTGTTGGAATGGGAATTGGGGAAAGATTATTCATGCTAGGAGGGGGGATTTGGTGGGAATTTGTGCTGGGAGGGGGGATTTAAAGTGTGGGGAGAAGATGTGTACTAGGAGGGAAACTTTTAGGGGTAGAGGATTTGTGCTAGGAGGAGTCATTTTTGTTTGGGGGGGGGGATATTTGTGCTGAGAGGGGTATTTCAGCTGGGGGGGGGGCAGATTTGTACCAGGAGAAGAGGAAATGAATGCTTAGGGGGGTAAGCTTGCAGATTAGTGCTCTGTGTTTTTTTTTGTGGGGGGATTTTTGCTGACACAAAATGCTCCTACGTCTTGCAAAGGGTTGGGCAGGAGGGGTGGAGCCCTGGGCGCTGTGGTATCATGTGAAGTGGAAGGGCACCTCAAGGAAAATGAGGGGATTTGTGTTGGAAGGGGGAATTTGGGGGGTGGCAGGGAGTATATTTTGTTTTAGCTGGGGAAATTTAGGGAGTGCTAAGTGTGGGAGGTTTGGGGGGTTTGTGTTGGGAAGGGTTTGGGGGAAGAAGATCCATGCTAGGAGGGAGGGAATTTGTGCTGGGAGGGGGGATTTAAAGTGGGGGGAGAAGATGTGTACTAGGAGGGAAAATTTTAGGGGTATAGGATATGTGCTAGGAGGAGTCTTTTTTTTATTTGGGGGGGGAACTAATATTTGTACTGAGAGGGGGGTTTCAGCTGGGGGGGGCTGATTTGTACTGGGAGAAGGGGAAATTCATTCTTAGGGGGTAAGCTTGCAGATTAGTGCTCTGTGTTTTTGTGGGGGGATTTTTGCTGACACATTGGCATGTTAGCCCTGGGCTTTAGATGACCTTGTCCCAGCACTGGCTAGGACATACATTCTGGAGTCACTTGACATTACACAGTCAATCACATTTAGTGGACGGTCCACAGTAGTCACATGTGAAAGCATATGCAGCACCTCAGCAGCAATCTTCCTTAGGTTCCCTGCAGCTGATCCTTTCCCTATTACTGACTTACCATGCCTTGTTCTGCACTGTCTCTATGAGGGAAGGCGGCCATCTTGGTAGAGGCGCAGGGCTTTGCTTCCTCCTGTTGGAGCTGCCCCCACCCTGAGGGCTGGGGATCTGATATCTTCTGCGGTAATGATCAGGAAGCAGCCGGAGCGATGGACCAAAAAAAAGTCTACAGAATAGAGAGCAAAGAGATCCTCGCACTGCAGGGCCCAGGTGTAGCTTCCCCTCCAGCAAGGAGAACATTGAGCAGCACAGCTGTGACATCACCAAATCTCACCCTGAATTCAGAGAGACTAGTAGTCAGAGGCAGCAAGGCCCGCCCCCTTTTATTTATTGGATTTCAGTTCTTTCATGGAGGCTCAGTGTCACATCTGCATAGAAATACAGCTTGCCTAGGAATGCCCACCTCCCAGACCGACGCCCACTCAAATATCCCCTACAATCTGATACATTGTCCAATCTTGTATGTATTTTTCCTATACAGTTTTTATTTTGACTTGACTTTACATTTTATTTTTGTTTGTAGTTTTTATTTTTAGTTTGATTTTTATTAATTCATTTTATTATTATTATTATTATTATTATTATCCTTTATTGTGATCGTTAGTTCTGGACCTATGATTTTTAGGGTCTTTCTATAGCATTATAATATATATAAATCTTTGATGTTATCTTTTAGCTTTTTTGTATTTTTGCTCTTATACAGTGCCTTGCGAAAGTATTCGGCCCCCTTGAACTTTTTGACCTTTTGCCACATTTCAGGCTTCAAACATAAAGATATAAAACTGTAATTTTTTGTGAAGAATCAACAACAAGTGGGACACAATCATGAAGTGGAACGAAATTTATTGGATATTTCAAACTTTTTTAACAAATAAAAAACTGAAAAATTGGGCGTGCAAAATTATTCAGCCCCCTTAAGTTAATACTTTGTAGCGCCACCTTTTGCTGCGATTACAGCTGTAAGTCGCTTGGGGTATGTCTCTATCAGTTTTGCACATCGAGAGACTGAAATTTTTGCCCATTCCTCCTTGCAAAACAGCTGGAGCTCAGTGAGGTTGGATGGAGAGCGTTTGTGAACAGCAGTTTTCAGTTCTTTCCACAGATTCTCGATTGGATTCAGGTCTGGACTTTGACTTGGCCATTCTAACACCTGGATATGTTTATTTGTGAACCATTCCATTGTAGATTTTGCTTTATGTTTTGGATCATTGTCTTGTTGGAAGACAAATCTCCGTCCCAGTCTCAGGTCTTTTGCAGACTCCATCAGGTTTTCTTCCAGAATGGTCCTGTATTTGGCTCCATCCATCTTCCCATCAATTTTAACCATCTTCCCTGTCCCTGCTGAAGAAAAGCAGGCCCAAACCATGATGCTGCCACCACCATGTTTGACAGTGGGGATGGCGTGTTCAGGGTGATGAGCTGTGTTGCTTTTACGCCAAACATAACGTTTTGCATTGTTGCCAAAAAGTTTGATTTTGGTTTCATCTGAGCAGAGCCCCTTCTTCCACATGTTTGGTGTCTCCCAGGTGGCTTGTGGCAAACTTTAAACGACACTTTTTATGGATATCTTTAAGAAATGTCTTTCTTCTTGCCACTCTTCCATAAAGGGCAGATTTGTGCAGTATACGACTGATTGTTGTCCTATGGACAGAGTCTCCCACCTCAGCTGTAGATCTCTGCAGTTCATCCAGAGTGATCATGGGCCTCTTGGCTGCATCTCTGATCAGTCTTCTCCTTGTATGAGCTGAAAGTTTAGAGGGATGGCCAGGTCTTTGAAGATTTGCAGTGGTCTGATACTCCTTCCATTTCAATATTATCACTTGCACAGTGCTCCTTGGGATGTTTAAAGCTTGGGAAATCTTTTTGTATCCGAATCCGGCTTTAAACTTCTCCACAACAGTATCTCGGACCTGCCTGGTGTGTTCCTTGTTCTTCATGATGCTCTCTGCGCTTTAAACGGACCTCTGAGACTATCACAGTGCAGGTGCATTTATACGGAGACTTGATTACACACAGGTGGATTCTATTTATCATCATTAGTCATTTAGGTCAACATTGGATCATTCAGAGATCCTCACTGCACTTCTGGAGAGAGTTTGCTGCACTGAAAGTAAAGGGGCTGAATAATTTTGCAAGCCAATTTTTCAGTTTTTTATTTGTTAACAAAGTTTGAAATATCCAATAAATTTCGTTCCACTTCATGATTGTGTCCCACTTGTTGTTGATTCTTCACAAAAAATTACAGTTTTATATCTTTATGTTTGAAGCCTGAAATGTGGCAAAAGGTCGCAAAGTTCAAGGGGGCCGAATACTTTCGCAAGGCACTGTATCTCATTTATATATTTGTTCTCTGTACATTTTTTTTAATGTTTGCTCAATAGCCCTGAAAAAGGGGAGTCCCCTCCCTCGAAACGCGTTGGCCTGATGTACTTAAGAATACTTTCAATAAAACACCTTTTGTGACCTACCTTCAGATTTGCATTCTTTTGGACACCGGGCCTTTCTCTCCTATTTTGTTTCTACTTTTCCAAACCCACCCATCAAGGCATTATGATATTTGCATAACTCCTCCCAAGAGTCAGCCCACTGATGGCCCTTTAGAGGTGTACTGAGGCAGGGAGCTGTGATGTTTTCAAGAAGCTATGTACAGCCCCCTGCAAGCCCCTCCCACCAGCCACGATCTACTGTACCTGCATTGCATAGAGAAGCACAGAGACCCCAGTGATGATGTCACAGAGTCTTATGATATGTATTGAAAATGAAAAGTTTTGATTTAAAGGGGAACTAAAGGGAGGATGCTCACCTTCCTAACGCTCCCTAGCCAGCATTCGCTCATGTGTGCTGGTTTTTGGGCATCTTCATTGGCCGGCGTGGGATGACGTCACTCCTGTGCGATTTGTATTAAAAAATAAAATTGTAAATAAATAAAATTGTAAAAAAAATTAACAATAAAATAAATAAAAAAAATAAAAAAAATGCTGACACCAGTGGCAGAAATACCAGGGTCGCGAAGGTGGCATTTGCAACCGGTTTCTGGCGTTCCACCACCGATGGGAGACCCCAAGACAGCAAAAAGGGGGCCCGCTGCAGGATCATAATAGGGAGTCCCACAATGGGAGTAAAGGGCCCCAGGATCAGCAGGAAGGGCAAATTACCTCCCAAGATTTCTCCTCCAGCAGTTTTGTGTGTCATCGGTTTGCGGCGCCTTACGGGTGCCCGCCCTGTATGTTGCTTACACTTGTTTAATTGGTGTTTCACATTCCAACATTTGTTGCATTGTTATTAATTTGCGTCTTACTACTGGTTACCAGCGCTGCAATATTTTTTATGTTTGGTTATTACGAATTGTCTTTTTTGCTAGCGGCAGGATATCCTCATTATAGTGTTAGCGTGGCATATTATTTTTTATATACAATTTTCTGCCGCAGTATACATGTGGCGGGCAGTTGGCAAGCAGTTAACCACAGGATTTGGCTGCTCAACGGACAATTGCGCGGTCGTGCGACGCTGTACCCAAATGAAATTGACGTTCTTTTTTTCCCACAAACAGAGCTTTCTTTTGGTGGTATTTGATCACCTGTGCGATTTTTATTTTTTGCGCTATAAACCAAAAAATAGCGACAATTTTGAAAAAATAACAATATTTTTCACATTTTTTTATATGAAATTCTCAAAAAAAAAAAAGTATAACATTTTAGGCCAATTTGTTTTCTGCTATATATTTTTGGTAAAAAAAAAATCGCAATAAGCGTATTTTGATTGGTTTGCACAAAAGCTATTGCGTTTACTAACTACGGGAAAGATTTATGTCATTTTTATTGTTTTATTTTTTTAACTAGTAATGGCGGCGATCTGCGTTTTTTTTTTTTTGCGGGACTGCGACATTGCGGCGGACAGATCGGACCCTTGACTAACATTTTTGACACTTTTGGGGGTACCAGTGACATTACTACAGTAATCAGTGCTATAAATATGCACTGTTACTGTCAAAATGACACTGGCAGGGAAGGGGTTAACTTTATTGGTGATCAAGGGGTTAAGTGTGTCCCTAGGGGCGTGATTCTAACTTTCAGGGGGTGTGGCTTGTTAGATCATCACAGAGACATACGATCCTATATAGCAGGATTGCATAGCCTCTGTGATGATCTAAGGGAGAATGACAGACGGCTGTGTTTACATCAACCGTCTGCCTTTCTCCCTCTCCAGCGGGATATCGCGAGTGACCGGCGGACATCGGAGCCGCCGGTCATAAGCGCAGGGATGGCAGGGAACGTGTGGGGGTGGTAGCGCGCCTCCGGCGGCGCACGCTTGCCCCCTACAGGCTCCTGGGCGAGTGACGTAGGTCTAAGTTGCTTTGCCCAGGAGCGCCCACGTGCGGCGGTTGGCAAGTGGTTAATTTGCTACTTACTACCTGTATTTTTTATGTTTGGTTATTACGAATTTTTTTTTTTTTTGCTGGTGGCAGGTTATCCTCATTATAGTGTTAGCGCGGCATATTTTTTATATACAGTTTTCTGCCGCTGTATACGTGTGGCGGGCGGTCGGTAAGTGGTTAACCACTTAAGCCCCGGAAGATTTTACCCCCATTCCGACCAGGGGGTATTTTGCGATTCGGCACTGCGTGACTTTAATGGACAATTGCGCGGTCGTGCGACGCTGTACCTAAACGAATTTGGCGTCTTTTTTTCCCCACAAACAGAGCTTTCTTTTGGTGGTATTTGATCACCTGTGCGATTTTTTGATCACGCGCTATAAACAAAAAAAGAGCGTCAATTTTGCAAAAATAACAATATTTTTCACATTTTTTTATATGAAATTCCCCCCCAAAAAAATGTAAAAATCTAAATTTTTTAACATTTTCGGCCAATTTGTTTTATGCTACATATGTTTGGTAAAAAAAATCGCAAAAAGCGTATTTTGATTGGTTTGCGCAAAAGTTATCGCGTTTACTAACAAAGGGAAAGATTTTTGTCATTTTTGTTGTTTTTTTTTTTAACGCGTAATGGCGGCGATCTGCGATTTTTTTGCGGTACTGCGACATTTTGGCGGACCGATCGGACCCTTGACTGACATTTTTGACACTTTTGGGGTTACCAGTGACATTTCTACAGTAATCAGTGCTATATATATGCACTGTTACTGTAAAAATACACTGGTAGTGAAGGGGTTAACTTTATTTGGGAGGGAGGGACTGTGTGTGTCCCTAGGGGCGTGCTTTCTACTGTGATTGGCTGTGGCTTGAGCTGTAAGGACACTGATCAACGGATCTACATAGTAGATCCGTGTGATCAGTGTCTTTACAGCGAGGAGAATGACAGGTGGCTTGTTTACACAAGCTGCCTGACATTCTCCCTCTCCCCCGCCGATCGCCGAGTGGCCGGCGGACATCGGGTCCGCTGGTCACACGCGCGGGTCCATGACCACGCAGGAGCGCGCCTCCGGGGGCGCGCGCTCGCTCCCTAGACCCTCACAAGCAAGCGACGTAGCCCTACGTTAGTTTGCCTGTGAGGGGCTGACCGCCGACGTAGATAGTCGTGCGGTGGTCGGCAAGTGGTTAAAGGCAGGCGTCCCAATACTTTTGACAATATAGTGTATTTATGTTGTATTGCAGAAGAGACATTGCATCTGGAGGGGGGGGGGGCTGTTCAGTGGAGAAACTGACTGTTGGAGTTCCACTTTAAGACCCCCAGCTGGAACATTAGTTCATACATGTAGAAAGCAGGTGCCCTTTAAAACCACATAAATGGAGTTGTGTTAGGGAGCGGCATGAGGCTCTGAGAACATCCATCCTCCCGTCATCTGGAATGTCTACTCGTGTGGAGAAACATCTTTAAATAATTGTATACTTTGGTGAACCTCCGTGCCCCGTACATCTGTCTTACACACTGCTCTCCTTTCTTGTAAGCAAATAAAAAAAACGCCAGCAGTAAACCATCAGGCGAGTATTTACAAAGTCGGAAAGACAGAAATAAGCTGCACTTGGCTTTTGAACTTGGCGTTTTTTCAATTAGGCGGCAAAAGAGCTGGAATAGGTTTGGACGAGCGTGTAAGGAGCGATAGAAATAATGAGGGACGGAAGGAGGAAATATTAATCTGAGCGCTGTCGTTCCTCGTTAAGCGCCATCTGTGCGACGCAACCAGAAAAAAAAACAAGACACTTAGGAGTTCGCGGAAACCTTTCCAAATATTTGTCCGCCTCCTGGCACGTCCTTCCTGTTCTCTGCGGTGCCAATTTGCGCCATTTGGTGGGCCCGCCTCTGTGGCAGAAGGTGGACCACAACGCCAGCCAGGGATTCTTTTGGCTGTTGAGGTAACTCCGGGGAAACCCTCACTTCATGGCTGCGATAACATTTACGCCACCGTTTGCATTTGGTGGGCAGTACCTCCGCCAAATGCGCATTTTGCCATCGCCAAACCTAGCAGGTGACATGGCAGGGCTACAGCCTCTTGTGGGTCATTGGGTGACGTGCAACCTCTCCCTATCTGGTGTAGCGCACCCACTAAAGAGCCACTGGTGAGGTTTTTTTTTTTTTTTCAGCACACACAGCCAGGCACACAGCATTTCCTGCACTCTCCCGTTGGCTCCAAAGAACAGTAGAGCCATAAAACAAAACAGAGGGCGCACCGGCCCAGTGCATTATCCACAAAAGTCATCTTTAATACACACTGCTCACAAAAATCAAAGGAACACTTTTTAATCAGAGTATAGCAGTGAGTCAAGTCAACTCCTGGGTTATTGAACTGGTCAGTTAAGTAGCAGAGGGGGTTGTTGATCAGTTTCAGCTGCTTTAGTGTTAATGAAATTAACAACAGGTGCACTAGATGGGTAACAATGAGATGACCTCCAAAACAGAATGGTTTTACAGGTGGAGGGCACTGACATTTTTTCCCTGTCCATCTTTTCTGACTGTTTTTCACTAGTTTTGCATTTGGCTGGGGTCAGTGTCACTACTGGTAGGATGAGGAGATACCTGGACCCTATAGAGGGGGGTCAGTGTCACTACTGGTAGTATGAGGCCATACCTGGACCCTATAGAGGGGGTCAGTGTCACTACTGGTAGCATGAGGCCATACCTGGACCCTATAGAGGGGGTCAGTGTCACTACTGGTAGTATGAGGAGATACCTGGACCCTATAGAGGGGGTCAGTGTCACTACTGGTAGTAGGAGGCCATACCTGGACCCTATAGAGGGGGTCAGTGTCACTACTGGTAGCATGAGGCCATACCTGGACCCTATAGAGGGGGTCAGTGTCACTACTGGTAGTATGAGGAGATACCTGGACCCTATAGAGGGGGTCAGTGTCACTACTGGTAGTATGAGGAGATACCTGGACCCTATAGAGGGGGTCAGTTTCACTACTGGTAGCATGAGGCCATACCTGGACCCTATAGAGGGGGTCAGTGTCACTACAGGTAGCATGAGGCCATACCTGGACCCTATAGAGGGGGTCAGTGTCACTACTGGTAGTATGAGGCCATACCTGGACCCTATAGAGGGGGTCAGTGTCACTACTGGTAGGATGAGGCCATACCTGGACCCTATAGAGGGGGTCAGTGTCACTACTGGTAGGATGAGGCCATACCTGGACCCTATATAGGGGGTCAGTGTCACTACTGGTAGTATGAGGAGATACCTGGACCCTATAGAGGGGGTCAGTGTCACTACTGGTAGGATGAGGCCATACCTGGACCCTATAGAGGGGGTCAGTGTCACTACTGGTAGTATGAGGCAATACCTGGACCCTATAGAGGGGGTCAGTGTCACTACTGGTAGTATGAGGCCATACCTGGAACCTATAGAGGTTGCACAGGCAGTCCAACTCCTCCAGGATGGCTCATCAATACGTCCCATTAGCAGAAGGTTTGCTGTGTCTCCCAGCACAGTCTCAGGAGCATGGAGGAGATTCCAGGAGACAGGCAGTTACTCTAGGAGAGCTGGACAGGGCTGTAGAAGGCCCTAACCCATCAGCAGGACCGGTATCTGCTCCTTTGTGTAAGGAGGAACAGGATGAGCGCTGCCAGAGCCCTACAAAATGACCTCCTGCAGCCACTGGTGTGAATGTCTCTGACCAAACACTCAGAAACAGATTTCATGAGGGTGGCCTGAGGGCCCGACGTCCTCTAGTGGGCGCTGTGATCACTGCCTGGCACCGTGGAGCTCGATTGCCATTTGCCATTGAACACCAGAATTGGGAGATCCACCACTGGCACCCTGTGCTTTTCACAGATGAGAGCAGATTCACCCTGAGTACATGTGACAGACGGGAAAGAGTCTGGAGAAGCCATGGAGAATGTTATGCTGCCTGTAACATCGTTCAGCATGACCAGTTTGGTGGTGGGTCAGTGATGGTCTGGGGAGGCAAATCCATGGAGGGACACACAGACCTCTACAGGCTAAACAATGACACCCTGACTGCCATTAGGTATCGGGGGGAAATCCTTGGACCCATTGTCATAGCCTACACTGGTGCAGTGGGTCCTGGGTTCCTCCTGGTACCTGACAATACCCGGCCTCATGTGGTGAGAGTATGCAGCCAGTTCCTGGAAGATGAAGGAATTCATACCATTGAATGGCCCCCACACTCACCTGACCTAAATCCAATAGAACACCTCTGGGACATTGTGTTTCCGTCCATCCGATGTCCACGACACCATCCATCTTATCATTAGGAGCATACCCTGATGTTGTCAGGCATGCATACAAGCACGTGGGGGCCATACACACTACTGAGGACCATTCTGAGTTGCTGCAATGACATTTCAGCAAAATGGACTCGCCTGCTGCATTATTTTTTCACTTTGATTTTCGGGTGTCTTTGAATTCACTGCTCTGTAGGGTGATAATTTTCATTTCCCTCAAACGATGTGCCATCCTTTCCTACCTAACACATTACCCAGTGCATACCAGTATAGATCCTAACACAATACCCAGTCCATACCAGTATAGATCCTAACACATTACCCAGTCCATACCAGTATAGATCCTAACACATTACCCAGTCCATACCAGTATAGATCCTAACACATTACCCAGTCCATTCCAGTATAGATCCTAACACATTACCCAGTCCATACCAGTATAGATCCTAACACATTACCCAGTCCATACCAGTAAAGATCCTAACACTTACCCAGTCCATACCAGTATAGATCCTAACACATTACCCAGTCCCTACCAGTATAGATCCTAACACATTACCCAGTCCATACCAGTATAGATCCCAACACATTACCCAGTCCATACCAGTATGGATCCTAACACATTACCCAGTCCCTACCAGTATAGATCCTAACACATTATCCAGTCCATATCAGTAAAGATCCTAACACAATACCCAGTCCATACTAGTATAGATCCTAACACATTACCCAGTCCATACCAGTAAAGATCCTAATACAATACCCAGTCCGTACCAGTATAGATTCTAACACATTACCCAGTCCGTACCAGTATAGATGCTAATACATTACCCAGTCCATAACAGTATAGATCCTAACAAATTATCCAGTCCATACCAGTATAGATCCCAACACATTACCCAGTCCATACCAGTATAGATCCTAACACATTACCCAGTCCATACTAGTATAGATCCTAACACATTACCCAGTCCCTACCAGTATAGATCCTAACACATTACCCAGTCCATACCAGTATAGATCCTAACACATTACCCAGTCCATACCAGTATAGACCCTAACACATTACCCAGTCCATACCAGTAAAGATCCTAACACTTACCCAGTCCATACCAGTATGGATCCTAACACATTACCCAGTCCATACCAGTATAGATCCTAACACATTACCCAGTCTATATCAGTATAGATCCTAACACATTACCCAGTCTATATCAGTATAGATCCTAACACATTATCCAGTCCATATCAGTAAAGATCCTAACACAATACCCAGTCCATACCAGTATAGATCCTAACACATTACCCAGTCCATACCAGTAAAGATCCTAATACAATACCCAGTCCGTACCAGTATAGATCCTAACACATTACCCAGTCCATAACAGTATAGATCCTAACAAATTATCCAGTCCATACCAGTATAGATCCCAACACATTACCCAGTCCATACCAGTATTGATCCTAACACATTACCCAGTCCATACCAGTATTGATCCTAACACATTACCCAGTCCATACCAGTATAGATATCCAGCATGAGATTTTCCCCACTGAGATCGGATGTGTTTTCAAAGTGTTCCTAGAATTTTTTGAGCAACTCACACATAGGCAGCTACATCAGAACTTGTCATAGAAAAATAGCAACTTCAAGTCCATGATACATCATATCACGTCATAGAACAATTTTGGAAATCCAACAGGCTAACGCGTTTCTTTTTGGGTTTTTTATTTTTTTTAGGTTTTGTTTTTTGTTGGGGGTTGGTTTTCTGTTTTTATTGAGGATGATGAACTGGAATAGAGAGAGGGAGCATGGGATGCCCAGATGCTGAAGAACTGAATAACTTTAGGACTCCTTAAAGGGGTTCTAAAGGAAGAATCTTTATCTTGATGCATTCTATAAAACCTTCTGGATGCGGCTCCCCCCTTAGCCCCCCTAATACTTACATGAGCTCATCTCGATGTCGCATAAGAATCTCGGCTGCCTTGGATTCTCCACCCTCATTGGCTGAGACAGCAGCGGGCGCCATTGGCTCCTGCTGCTGTCAATCAAAGCCAGTGAGCCAATGAGGAGAGAGAGTGGGTGGGGCAAGCTGCAGCACAGTGTCTGAATGGACACACAGAGCAGCGGCCTGGCCCGGATGCCGCCATAGCAAGTTGTTTGCTGTGGGGGCACTCAGCAGGAAGGAGGAGCCAGGAGCACTGGCAGGGGACCTGAGAAGAGGAGGGTCGGGGCTGCTCTGTGCAAAACCATTACACAGAGCAGGTAAGTATAACATGTTTGTTTTAAACAAAACAAGCCTTTAGTGTCACTTTAAAGTGGTTGTAAACCTCAGACATGAAATCTGAACAAAGCATAACCCTCTATAGTGTGTATTTGTCTCTATCCAGAGCACTAAGTGTCATTTCTGTCTGCTGCCTCCTTCCTCTGCTATCAGAGTTACTTCTCACAGGTTTTCCTATAACCAAGAGATAAATGGCGACAGGGGAGGGACCTCCAGCTGACTGACAGCCTTACCTCTGTTCCTGTGCCCTGTGTGTGTTTGTGTGTGTGGGGGGGGGGGGGGGTGGGGGGGAGGGTGTCCCTTCCTTCCAATCAGCTCTCAGAGCTCTCCTCACTGATGTAACTTCAGCTCTCTGCCCCCTGCTTTTCAGTGCTGAAAAACCCTTTGTAACTTCTAAACTTTGAATGGATGTAGGGAAAGAATGCTGTAGATAAACAAGTACAACTTATGTAGGAGGATTTGTTCATCTCTGTGTATCACCTGAGGCCAGTCACTTTGCTGGGTATATGGAGGGTTTACGTCCACTTTAACTTTCTGGCCACACAGTACAAAAAGAAAGGTCCTCCAGGATCTCTATGTGTATGGTCACCTTTACTCCTTCTACACACAGTCACTCCTCAGCAATGCGGTTGCTTACTCACTTAGCCACAGGATCACCAGTTGCCCCCTGCTGATATCCACCAGGCTCTTCCAAGTAATGGAGATGTAGACTCCACCATAGGACAATGCTGACTCTTTCCCACCAACTTCCTCCTGGCTCTCTCTGGTGAGCTTCTCCAAACCCAACTCGATCCCTGGACTTAAGTTTGTGGATAGGTCCCCCAGCTAAGCCTAGCTGGAACCCTTGTGTCTTCCTAATAGATTCTTCTAGAAATCTGCCCCAGGGTAGAGCACAGGGGTCTCCTCCAGCAGGACTGGATCTAGGAACTCTGCTGCAGCTCCTCAGGGCTCAGGCTATTTATGAGCTCTCTCACCACCTTCTGGGCACACCACCCCAGCAATTGGCTGGAGTCCCATAAAGATTCAGGCCTCATGCCCTGCTCTTCTCCCCACTATGGTTCGAGAATCCTCTAGAAGACAGGGGGAAGTAACAGAGCAGCAGGCTGCGAAACACTGAGCAGCCCTAATTAACCCCTTGCTCTTCTAATTACACTGGAAACAACTGGGCCCAGGATCTCTGCTGCTGCTCCTCAGGGCTCAGGCTATTTATGAGCTCTCCCACCACCTTCTGGGCACACCTCCCTAGGGATTGGCTGGAGTCCAATAAATATTCAGGCTGCATGCCCTGCTCTTCCTCCACCTATGGTTCTGGACTCCTCTAGAAGACAGGGGGAAGTAACAGAGCAGCAGGCTATGAAACACTGAGCAGCCCTAATTAATCAACCCCTTGCTCCTCTGGTTACACTGGAGCCACTGGAGGGGGGGGGGGGCCTGTCAGGTAGACTCTATGGGGCCCAATGATTTCTAACAGTAGCCTTGGTCCCGGGCATTAGCGAGCGCAATATATGTCAGAGCACAAACCAAGCAACTAAGTCCAAGAATTTGTATGTAGACCTCCGAGACAGGATTGTATGGAGGCACAGATCGGGGGAAGGGTACAGAAAAACTTCTGCAGCATTGAAGGTCCCAATGAGCACAGTGGACTCCATCATCTGTTAATGGAAGAAGTTTGCAACCACCAGGACTCTTTCTAGAGCGGTCCGCCTGGCCAAACTGAATGATCGGGGGAGAAGAGCCTTAGTCAGGGATGTGACTGGATGGTCACTCTGACAGAGCTCCAGCGTTTCTCTGTGGAGAGAAGAGAACCTTCCAGAAGAACAACCATCTCTGCAGCACTCCACCAATCAGTATGGTAGAGTAGCCAGACGGAAGCCACTCCTCAGTAAAAGTCACATGACAGCCCACCTAGAGTTTAGCCAAAAGCACCTGAAGGACTCTCAGACCATGAGAAACAAAATTTTCTGCTCTGATGAAACAAAGATTGAACTCTTTGGCATGAATGGCAAGTGTCATGTCTGGAGGAAAGCAGGCACTGCTCATCACCTGGCCAATACCATCCCTACTGTGAAGCATGGTGGTGGCAGCATCATGCTGTGGGGATGTTTTTCAGTTGCAGGAACTGGGAGACTAGTCAGGATGGAGGGAAAGATGAATGCAGCAATGTACAGAGACATCCTTGATAAAAACCTTCTCCAGAGCGCTCTGGACCTCAGACTGGGGCGAAGGTTCATCTTCCAAAAGGACAACAACCCTAAGCACACAGCCAAGATAACAAAGGATTGGCTATGGGACAACTCTGTCAATGTCTTTGAGTGGCCCAGCCAGAGCCCAGACTTGAACCCGATTGGACATCTCTGGAGAGATCTAAAAATGGCTGTGCACCGACCCTCCCCCATCCAACCTGATGGAGCTTGAGAGGTCCTGCAAAGAAGAATGGGAGAAACTGCCCAAAAATAGGAGAGCCAAGCTTGTAGCATCATACTCAGAAATACTGGAGGCTGTAATTGGTGCCAAAGGAGCTTCACCAAAGTATTGAGCAAAGGGGGTGAATACTTATGTACATGGGATTTTTTACTTTTTTTTAAAATAAATTGATTATTAAATTGATGTGTGCTGATGAGGCTGCACTGATAGTCTATCAAGAAGTATTCCTCACCATGGTCGACCAAAGAAGTTGAGTGCACATGTTCAGCGTCATATCCAGAGGTTGGCTTTGGGAAATAGACGTATGAGTGCTGCCAGCATTTCTGCAGAGGTTGGGGGTCAGCCTGTCAGTGCTCAGACCATACGCCGCAAACTGCATCAAATTGGTCTGCATGGCAGTCATCCCAGAAGGAAGCTTCTTCTAAAGATGATGCACAAGAAAGCCCACAAACAGTTTGGTGAAGACAAGCAGACTAAGGACATGGATTACTGGAACCATCTCCTGTGCTCTGATGAGACCAAGATAAACTTATTTGGTTCAGATGGTGTCAGGCGTGTGTGGGGGCAACCAGGTGAGGAGTACAAAGACAAGTGTGTCTTCCTACAGTCAAGCATGGTGGTGGGAGTGTCATGGTCTGGGGCTGCCTGGGGAGCTACAGTTCATTGAGGGAACCATGAATGCCAAGATGTACTGTGACATACTGAAGCAGAGCATGATCCCCTCCCTTCAGAGACTGGGCTGCAAGGCAGTATTCCAACATAATGACCCCAAACACCTCCAAGATGACCACTGCCTTGCTAAAGAAGCTGAGGGTAAAGGTGATGGACTGGCCAAGCATGTCTCCAGACCTAAACCCTATTGAGCATCTGTGGGGAATCCTCAAACAGAAGGTGGAGGAGCGCAAGGTCTCTAACATCCACCAGCTCTGTGATGTCATCATGGAGGAGGGGAAGAGGACTCCAGTGGCAACCTGTGAAGCTCTGGTGAACTCCATGCCCAAGAGGGTTAAGCTGGAAAATAATGGTGGCCACACAAAATATTGACACTTTGGCCCCAATTTGGACATTGTCACTTAGGGGTGTACTCACATTTGTTGCCAGCGGTTTAGACATTAATGGCTGTGTGTTGAGTTATTTTGAGGGGACAGTAAATTTACACTGTTATACAAGCTGTACACTCACTACTTTACATTGTAGCAAAGTCTCATTTCTTCAGTGTTGTCACATGAAAAGATAGAATAAAATATTTACAAAAACGTGAGGGGTGTACTTACTTTTGTCAGATACTGTATTTATACATTGCGGATGTTGCCCTATGAGTACCACAACATTTGTTTAGAAATAAAAATGTCTACAATGTATCATCCCAGCCTTACTCTCTGAATGAACACAATGTTGCGATCTTTAAGAGGTTTACCCAGAAGCCTTTGCTCCACAGTGAGCAGGATTTTCGGAGGAGGCTTGGCCACTTTACGCGGGTTTCATGTTACTAATGAAAGTGTGTTATTAGTAATAGCTTGGAGACCTTTTACCCTCTTGCCTAAAAGCCTGCTCCCCCTCCCCCCCAAAGGCCGAGCGCAGTCTATAACGCTGAGATATTTAATAAGCTATTAGTGTATTCATCTTTTCATCATCGGACAGGTGGAAGTTGTAGGCGAACAGTTAGTTTTAATTGTAAAACATTCCAGATGTAGAAAACGATATAAATTAAACCCAGAACGACTCATATATCTACCCCCCCCTACCCCCCCCCCTGTTTTCTTTAAGAGAACGCTTAACTACGTATCTGCTTTTCATTTGAAAATGTTATTAAAACTCCTTCTTATGAATCCGTAGTCTTGGCTTAGACCGCTAATTGACACCATTAAAGCTACTTATCTCTTTAAGAATTAGCAGAGACGTACATTATACCATTTGCGTGCTGTGTGGGGGGGGGGGGGGGGGGGGTTTAGAGGAACTGAGGGTGGGGGTCGGTGGGGGAGAGGTTTAGGAAATTCCAATTTTCTTTCCCTAAGAGTTGCAGAAAGTTATTCTAAAAGTTATTAATAAGAATAACAATGGTTTTAAATTTAGAACGGCAACGAAGAGCGTCCTCCAACGTGGTCGGACTTTGGAATTTTTTCGGCTGATAACGATCTTCGCCGACCTTCCATTCATTCACATGTGTTGAATCATCCCGCCTCTTCCACTCTTCCACTCTTCCACTCTCACCATAAGTTTTCTCTGGAATTTGTTTTTGATTTAGTTTATTTGTACATGTAAGCAATCCTCCATGAAAAGTCCTAAATATTAAGGAGACCAGGGCTTTTTTTCAGCGGGAACGTGAGAGAACGCAGTTCCGGCACCTCCAGTAGTCTTGGCTTAGCCCGCTAACACCATTAAAGCTACTTATCTCTATAAGAATCAGCAGAGACGTACATTATACCATTTGGGTGCTGTTGGGGGGGGGGGGGGGGGATTTAGAGGAACTGAGGGTGGGGGTCGGTGGGGGAGAGGTTTAGGAAATTCCAATTTTCTTTCCCTAAGAGTTGCAGAAAGTTATTCTAAAAGTTATTAATAAGAATAACAATGGTTTTAAATTTAGAACGGCAATGAAGAGCGTCCTCCAACGTGGTCGGACTTTGGAATTTGTTCGGCTGATAACGATCTTCGCCGACCTTCCATTCATTCACATGTGTTGAATCATCCCGCCTCTTCCACTCTTCCACTCTCACCATAAGTTTTCTCTGGAATTTGTTTTTGATTTAGTTTATTTGTACATGTAAGCAATCCTCCATGAAAAGTCCTAAATATTAAGGAGACCGGGGCTTTTTTCAGCGGGAACGTGAGAGAACGCAGTTCCGGCACCTCCAGTAGTCTTGGCTTAGCCCGCTAACACCATTAAAGCTACTTATCTCTATAAGAATTAGCAGAGACGTACATTATACCATTTGGGTGCTGTTGGGGGGGGGGGGGGGATTTAGAGGAACTGAGGGTGGGGGTCGGTGGGGGAGAGGTTTGGGAAATTCCAATTTTCTTTCCCTAAGAGTTGCAGAAAGTTATTCTAAAAGTTATTAATAAGAATAACAATGGTTTTAAAATTAGAACGGCAACAAAGAGCGTCCTCCAACGTGGTCGGACTTTGGAATTTTTTCGGCTGATAACGATCTTCGCCGACCTTCCATTCATTCACATGTGTTGAATCATCCCGCCTCTTCCACTCTTCCACTCTCACCATAAGTTTTCTCTGGAATTTGTTTTAGATTTAGTTTATTTGTACATGTAAGCAATCCTCCATGAAAAGTCCTAAATATTAAGGAGACCAGGGCTTTTTTCAGCGGGAACGTGAGAGAACGCAGTTCCGGCACCTCCAGCACTGGATTCATATAATGCCAAGGGGGTGCTAGGGTGTGCTGAGGGAATCTATTGTTACTGAGGGGGTCTATTTCTGCCGGTGAGGGGAATCTATTGTTGCTTGGAGTGATTTTATGTTACTGGGGTGGTGGGGGGGGGGGGGGGTGTAGGTAGCAGCTGAAAGCCAAAAGAAGGGAGAACAGAAGAAGCCGTCTTTCAACTGCTGCAGAGAGAACCATACGGGGGATTGGTTCCAGTAATTGCCCCCCTCCCCCTCGCCTCACTGATTACCCTCCCTGCCCACATCTGACTCACCCTGCTGCCTGGGCCCCCTGCTGACTCACCCCAAGCCCCAGGAGGATTGATGGTACCCCTTATCTACGGCCCTAAGATCTATTGTTGCTGGGGATCTATTGTTGCTGGGCAGATCTATTTCTGCCGGGGGGGGGGGGTAGGTCTATTGTTGCTGGAGGGGTCAATTGTTGCTGGGGGGTCTGTTGTTGTTGGGATTGGTCTATTGTTTCTGGAGAGGATCTATTGTTGCAGGGGGTCTATGGTTACTGGGATTAGTCTATTGTTGCTGGGATTAGTGTATTGTTTCTGGTGGGGAGGGGGGGTCAATTGTTGCTGGAGAGGGTCTATTGTTGCTGGGAGGGGGTTTGTTGCTGGGATTAGGCTATTGTTGCTACGGGGATCTATTGTTGCTGGAGGGGGGAGGTTATTGTTGCTGGCTGCAGAGGACCTAATTTTATTGCCTTTAATTAGCAAATTCCATGCAAAGTACTCAGTACCAAAAAATAATACATGGATCTGTATTGTCTAAAAGGGGCGGTACTGGACGGAGGGTAGGGGGTGGAACCAAGGGACATTTCTAGGAGGTGGGAAGGGGGAAGAGACAAGGGGTGACTCTGAAGGGGGGGGGGGGGACCTGCACCTATTCTCTGAGAAAAAAGCCCTGAAGGGGACCCTGTGCCCCTGGATGAGCCAGTAACAGAGCATGCTCAATAAAGAGTCTATACATAGTTTTCCCATGATCCCTTGCTGCAGCACCCAAAAAATGTTCTTTACAAAGCCAAAACTTGCTCAGGGCCATGCTCCCCCCCCCCCCCAGTGCTAGGACAAGGTCATCTAGAGCCCAGGGTGAACATGCCAAACTGGGCCCCCCACCCCCCAAGATTTTTGAGCATTATGTGTCAGCAAAAATCCCCCCTCCCCCAAAATAAATTGAGCAGTAATCTGCATGCTTACCCCCCCAAGCTTAAATTCCTCCTCCTCCCAGGACAAATCCACCCCCCGCTGAAATCCCTCCTTCGGGCACAAATCCTTCCCCCTCTATTCCCCCTCCCAGCCCAAATCCTCTTTCACCGCAAATCCCCCCCTGCAAAAATCGACCCCCCAAAAAATAATTCCTCTTAGCACAATTCCTCCAACCCTCAAATTTCTCCTCCCTGTACACATTCTCTCCCCCCACTCCAAATCCCCCGTCCCAGCACAAATCACCCCCATCCACCCACCTAGCATAACCCCCCCCCCCCCCCCACACACAATTTCCCCTCCTAGCACAAATATCCCCAACCACTAGCACAAATCCCCTCCCCCTCCACTATATCCCCTCTTCTAGCACAAACCTCCCATATTCCCCCTTCTAGTACAAATCCTCTTCCCTCAACTCTCCTTCTAAGTGAAATCCCCCCAAAAATAACCACTTATAGCACCCCCCCCCCCTACCAAATTTTCCCTCCTTGAACAATTCATACTCGCTGCCACCCCCAAATTCCCCCTCCTAACACAAATTCACTTCCCCCAATCAGATTGTGGCGCCCTCCACCTTTTATGATACCACAGTGCCCAGGGCAGAAACCCCTCCTGCCCACCCCTTGTCCCAGCCCTGCTTCCCCTCCCCCTCCCCCTCAGTAGGGTAAAGTCCTTGTGCCTAGTGCGGATGGGCACCAAGGTCTCCACCGTGGGATGCAAAAAGGAAGCCTCCATGGATGGCGCCTAGAAAAACATCAATATAGGATAAAGACTAAAAGCATCAATCCACCAATAAATACCTAGAATCATTTTTAATTTAGGGTCACCAAGGACAAGCTAACAGGTTTTGGTGGTCATCAAAGCCACCCTTCTTTAAGGCTATGAATGTATAAAACCATGAATATAATCCATGACTTACCTAAAATAATATACAAATACTATCAAAAATTCCCAAATAAGAATCGGTGTAAATTAATTTAAAAGAGAATTGCAAAAGAAAATAATAATAATAATAATAATAATAATAACAAATAAATATAACGTTGTAGGTAATACTTATAAATAATAATTGTAATGCAATAATAAATATATTGTGGGCAATGCTAATAATAATTAATATTAACAGTAATTATAATGAGAAATTATAAATATAATATTGTAGGTAATACTAATAATTATTAAGTTATTATTGTAAAGTTATTGCTTATGATTTATGATTTTCTTTTTGTTCCAAACAGGATTTTTTTTTTTTTTTTGAAGGTAATACTAATAAATAATAATTATAATGCAATAATAAATATATTATTGTAGGCAATACTACTAATAATAATTATTATGAATATTATGAATAATAATTATAATGCAAAGTTATAAATATAATATTTTAGGTAATACTAATAATTATTAAGTTATTATTGTAAAGTTATTGCTTATTATTTAGGATTTTTTTAATTTATATTATTATTGTTATTATTATTATTATTATTAATAATAATAATAATAATAATAATTATAATAATAATAAAAATAATATGTATTTATTTATTTATTATTATTTCTCTCTCTTCAACCTTTTTATAATCTTGTATTCATTCATATTAATTCTTATTGGTGACTTTTCATTAGTATTTTAATATTGATTTAGGTAAATCATTGATTAAATTCATGGTTTAAAGTGTAACTAAAGACAAAACTTTTGAGGTGAGGTTTATAACCCTGCCAAGCTTTTTTTTCCCACAGGGGAAATTTCCCTTCACTTCCTGTTCCATGGCCAAGCAGGAAGTGAAAGGAAATTCCTCCTAGTGAGGGAATCCAGGAATAGTGTCCCCAATGGAAGATTTCTCCTCTACTACTGTTCTAATGTCACCCCAAACTCTGGGATTTTCTGTGATTAAAAACTGACTGGTGTTCTAATCCCTCTCCACCCTATCCAAAAGTAAAATTAAAAAGGTTTCCCTTTAGTTGTACTTTAAAACTTCATAGCCCTGAAGAAGGGGGGACTTTCTGAACCCCTAAAGTGCGCTGGCTGTTCTTTGGGGATCCTAAATAAAACAGAATTCTGGACTTTTATGTGTGAAATGGTACTTTAAAGAAATCTGACAGAGGTTCTAACCCCTAGGCTCCATTCACACATAGGCGTCTTGGATCGCGGGCAGAATCACTGCGATTCTCCCCGCGATCCCGAATCAATGCAAATCACGGGACGCCCGTGCAATTCCCATGACTTGCAATGGCACCCCAAATGCGGTGCGATTTTGCCACGGCTGTCGCTCGACGAGTCGCGGTAGAATAATGCAAACAGAACTGAAAGACGCCTGTCACCCAAAAAAAGTAAAATCACGCAAACAGAATCGTGGGATGAACCCCAAATCACCGCGATTCTGCCCGCGATCCGGAATCATTGCAAATTGCGGGACGCCCCTGCAATGCCCGTGACTTGAAATGGCACCACAAAAGCAGAAAACAATTTCGCCACAGTTGTCGCCCGATGAATTCGCGGTAGAATCACGCAAACGGAAATGCCAAAAAATGCGCAAATAGAATTGCGGCACGCCTGTCCCTGTCGCCACCAAAAGAAGCTCTTGTACTGTTTTTGGGCGACAGGCGTGTCGCAATTCTATTTGCGCATTTTTACTTTTTTTTTGGGCGATAGGCGTCTTGCATTTCCGTTTGCGTGATTCTACCGCGATTTTATCGGGCGACAACTGTGGCGAAATTGTGCTGCTTTTGTGGTGCCATTTTAAGTCACGGGCATTGCAGGGGCGTCCTGCGATTTGCAATGATTCCGGATCACGGGCAGAATCGCAGTGATTTGGGGGTTCGTTACACTCGAAGCTTGAATATTTAAAACCCTTTTATTTATTTCTTTACTTGTTTTAGCAAAGCGAATCGTCATTTAGCGGCCCTGCGATTCTGCTGTTTGTTTGCGCTTCGAAGTTTCTGTTAAGAAAAAAAATAAGTAATATCACAGTAGCGCGGTCGCGGGCGCTCGTTAGTTGGGACGGACGGCTTGTCCGGGGCTGATAGATTAGAGAAATAACTTGTTTGGTGTAAAATGAGCCGCTTTCTGAGCAGAAAATGTTGGCCCTTTTATCCTCCTGAGTGTGATTGAAAGGGTGAGAAGTTAATTTGGCAGTTTCGCTTCTATGGTTTCATAATGCCTCCCAGCCCCCCCCCCCACCCCCCCCACCGAACCCCCCCACCTCCACCCGCTCCAGTCAAATACCATGATTTCAGAGCTCTGCTACTACCCTCATACAAGGCAAGAGCGTGACCCCCAACCAAACCCCTCTCCCCAGGGCACATCCTGAGCTGCAACAGCTTGGCTCGAGAGTACTTTTTATGAACAGCACTTGAGCTAAATCATGCCATTTCCTTCCCAGCATGGCATAGTTAACAAGTCAGTGCATCAACACAGATGGCAGTTCAAAAGGTGCTCCCCCCCCCCCCAGATAAAGTGCAAGACATTCTACCACTACTCTCATTACTGGCTGAACACGCTCAGGGGGGCTCCAACGGGGTGCGAGAGAAAGGCCAGCGCGTTCCGAAGCTTTGCTGGGCCATCTTTGAAGGCCTTAAACTATGGGATACATAAAAAAAAGTAAACATGTAATAAAGTTTCAAATGTAAAGATACATTATTGTCTTTATTTAGCTTTAAATCACCCTGAAAACTGTCCAATAGAACTTCATTCCATTATTATCATTATTATTATTATTATTATTATTATTAATAATATTATTAATAATAATAATAATAATATTATTTATTTTATATTATTCTATTATTATTATTATTATACATTCTTTATTTCTGTTATTATTATTATATTTTTATTTATTTATTTTTATTCATTATTATATTCTATTATTATTATACGTTTTAATATATCTTAGTCTCCATTCACACTACCGCGACTTGTCAGCCTGACAAGTCACGGTCCATCGCGGTCCATGCAGTGCTACAGGATCCGTTCCAATAGGAGTGACACAAGTCGCTCCGACTTAGAAAAAGGGTCCTGTACTACTTCGGGGCGACCTGAAGGCGACTTGCATTGACTTCCATTATGTGAAGTCTGTGCAAGTCTGTGCAAGTCGCGGCGAAGTTGCGGTGCACGCGACTTCACAGGTTGCCCCCGAAGTCGTGCCGCTTCAGTGTGAATGCGGTCTAACTCTAATTCTATTTCTATTCTAATATATTATTATAATCCATTGTTACTATTGTTTATTTTATATTATTTTATTCTATTATTATTATACATTCTATTACATTATTCTATTCTATTATTATTAATAATAATATTATTTTATATGTATTATTATTATTTACTATTATTATACATTCTAATATATTATTATATTCCATTGTTATTATTATTTATTTAATATTAATATATTCTCTTATTATTATACATTCTATTCCATTATTATATTTTATTATTATTAATTATTTTATTATTAATATTAAATATTTATTTATTATTATATTCTATGAATAATATACATTACATAGTTACATAGTTAGTCAGGTTGAAAAATGACACAAGACCATCTGGTTCAACCAAAAAACATACATTCTAATATATTATTATATTCTATTGTTATTATTATTATTATTACTAATATTATTATTATATAATTTAAATTATTATTTTCTATATACATTCTATTACATTATTATTTTCTATTATTATTATGATCATATATTTATATATTCTTATATTCTATTATACATTCTAACATAATATTATAGTCTATTATCATTATTATTAATATATATTTGAAAAAAATGAGTATTCCACATCAGTGATCCCAGAATACACCGATGGTAGGAAAGGGGGTTGGGACTATAACGGACTAATTGTCAAAAGTTTATAGGTAAGCCAAGGGAAAAACAAAGAAGAAATATTAAAATTTAACAATATTTATTGGAGGAATAATAAAAGTCGACATAGAAAAAATGGGAAAAATAATACAATACAACATGTTTTCACATATGTCATGGTAGTAGTCAATCAAACGGGTGAATGCCTTTGTTCAATGCATTTCGCCTTTAGCTTCGTCAGGAACTCTGGCGTGATATATTCACCCTTTTGTTGAAGACTGGCCCAAAACATGTTGTATTGTATTATTTTTCCCATTTTTTCTATGTCGACTTTTATTATTCCTCCAATAAATATTGTTAAATTTTAATATTTCTTCTTTGTTTTTCCCTTGGCTTACCTATAAACTTTTGACAATTAGTCCGTTATAGTCCCAACCCCCTTTCCTACCATCGGTGTATTCTGGGATCACTGATGTGGAATACTCATTTTTTTCAAATCACTTAAAGAGGTTGTAAACCGATATTTTTTTTTTTTTCTTTTCTTTACATCCTGAAAGATAAAGACATAATGAGCTAGTATGCATCGCATACTAGCTCATTATCAAATACTTACCTTAGAACGAGCCCTCGCCGCGCCGCTCTCTTACCTCTATGACGTGCGACATGTACAGTCGCCCGTCTTCCGGGATCGCGGCATCCGGCCATCTGATTGGCCGGAGCCGCGGTGACGTCACTCCCGCGCACGCGCGCGGGAGTCGACGGTCACGGCACAGGGCTCTGAAGGAACGGCACGATCTGCCGTTCCTTCAGAGCGCATGCGCCAGTGACGTCACTGGCTGCATCAAATGTAAATATCTCCTAAACGGTACATGTTTAGGAGATATTTACAGTACCTATAGGTAAGCCTTATCATAGGATCACCTATAGGTACAACTTCCTGAGGAGGGTTTACTTCCTCTTTAACCGGGATGAGGACTATTTGTCTAGATATAGGCTGCTTCTCACCTTTTCTTATTAATATATATTTATATATTCTTATATTCTATTATTATATATTCTATCATTTCATTACTATTATTATTCAGTTATATTATTATAGTGTATTATTATATTTTATATTATTATATTCTTTTATTATTATGCATTCTAATACATTATTTTATTCTATTATTATTATGATTTTATATTTATATATCAATACACTCTATTAATATTAAACGTTATAATATAATATTATAGTCGATTATCATTATTATTAATAATTTAATTAATTGTGTAGGGGGGGCTGGTCTTGACTCCGCCCGCTCCTGTAGTTTTCTGCTGGCATCCTGTAGTGGGTGGCGTCTGATAACCCCTCCCACAGTTCTGCTATGCACTCTTTCCTTGTGCAGGTTGACTGGTCTTGTCTCCGCCCCCTCCTGTAGTTTTCTGCTGGCATCCTGAAGTGGGTGGGGTCTGTTAGGCCTCCTGTAGTTTTCTGCTGGCATCCTGAAGTGGGTGGGGTCTGTTAGGCCCCTCCCACAGTTCTGCTCTCTCTCTCCTTGTCAGGGGGGATTGGTCTTGTATCCACCCCCTTCTGTAATTTTCTGCTGGCATCCTGTAGTGAGTGGGGTCTATTAGGCCCCTCCCACAGCTCTGTTGCTCTCTCTCCTAGTCCAGGGGGGTTGGTTTTGTCTCTTCCCCCTCCTGTAGTTTTCTGCTGGCATCCTGAAGTGGGTGGGGTCTGTAAATCCCCTCCCACAGTTCTGCTCTCTCTCTCCTTGTCAGGGGGATTGGTCTTGTATCCGCCCCCTTCTGTAGTTTTCTGCTGGCATCCTGTAGTGAGTGGGGTCTAGTAGGCCCCTCCCACCACAGCTCTGTTGCTCTCTCTCCTTGTCCAGGGGGGCTGGTTTTGTCTCTTCCCCCTCCTGTAGCTTTCTGCAGGCAGCCTGTATTTGGTGGAGCTGACAAGCCCCTCCCACAGCTCCCTGCACAGGCTATGTGATGAGGTCACTGCTACTTTTACAAGGTAATATCTTTCTATACTGTATTTCTATCTTGGATGTGGATATTAAGGAATATATTCAAATAGCTGTGCCCGGAGTTCAGCTTTAGCCTTTTGAACTTTTATAATATAATTCATGCAAGGCTGAAATCCCCTCCAAACACAATCAGCACCGAAATATGCAAAGTAAATAAGGAGTCTGGTGTACGGGGCCGATCCTGTGCCGGCAGTGGGGGCCCCTTGGCTCCGGGAGGGTTAACAGTCATACAACCTGTTCTCTCATTAGCCGCCTTTCAGTGCCAATGTAGAGGAGCCCTGACAGTGCACAGCACTCACTCTGCTTAATGTATATGGGGGGGGGGGGGGTTATTTCCTAAGAAGGGTCTTAAAGATCAAAAGGGGTTTAGAGGAAATCCTCCAACCCTTCCCTGTGCTACCGAACTAAATTCACTTTATCTGCTCCCTACCCCCCACCCCCCCCCCCCCCCACCTTAAATAGTTCTTAAATGTCTGCTGAAATTTAGAGAGAAGGTCACAAATAAAATGTCAGAAGAAAGCTCAGAGCCAACCCGGATAAAACACAAACTTTATTCTCCTTACTTTTCTTTTTACACTTCTGTTTTTGCTCCCATTTTTCATGAGCTGAACTCAAAGATCTCAGACTTTTTCTATGTACACAAAAGGCCGATTTCTCTCCAATATTCTTCACAAATCTGTGTAAATCTGTGTTAGGGTCCATTCACACCGGCGGTGCGCCCAGGGGACTCCGTTGTCCAGAGCCCCACTTTCCTCTATCGGAGATTGGATAAAAAAGGACCACCTGTCCGTTTTCATCCAATCCAATCCTCCAGACTAGAGATCGACCGATTATCGGCAAAGCCGATATATTGAGGGCCGATCTGCACTTTCCCCAATATATCGGAATCGGCCCCGGAGGTTACCGATATTGCCGATATATTGAGGGCCGATCTGCACTTTCCCCGATATATCGGAATCGGCCCCGGAGGTTACCGATATTGCCGATATATTGAGGGCCGATCTGCACTTTCCCCGATATATCGGAATCGGCCCCGGAGGTTACCGATATTGCCGATATATTGAGGGCCGATCTGCACTTTCCCCGATATATCGGAATCGGCCCCGGAGGTTACCGATATTGCCGATATATTGAGGGCCGATCTGCACTTCCCCCGATATATCGGAATCGGCCCCGGAGGTTACAGATATTGCCGATATATTGAGGGCCGATCTGCACTTTCCCCGATATATCGGAATCGGCCCCGGGAGGTTACCGATATTGCCGATATATTGAGGGCCGATCTGCACTTTCCCCGATATATCGGAATCGGCGACGGGAGGTTACCGATATTGCCGATATATTGAGGGCCGATCTGCACTTTCCCAGATATATCGGAATCGGCCCTGGAGGTGACCGATATTGCCGATATATTGAGGGCCGATCTGCACTTTCCCCGATATATCGGAATCGGCCCCGGAGGTTACCGATATTGCCGATATATTGAGGGCCGATCTGCACTTTCCCCGATATATTGGAATCGGCCCCGGAGGTTACCGATATTGCCGATATATTGAGGGCCGATCTGCACTTTCCCCGATATATCGGAATCGGCCCTGGAGGTGACCGATATTGCCAATATTCCAGGACTGTGCTGTACCGGAGTGATGTCTGCAGCTAGAGACATCACCCCGGTACCGGCGTCCGTAGCCAACGGTCAGCTGTCTTGTAATGACAACCGATGCGGCTGTGAAGGCACTCAGTTGTCATTACAAGGAGCGGGAGGGGACGCCCCCCCCCCTCCCGCTGCCTTCTGCAGCTCCCCCGGGTCTCCCGTCCCACCGAGAGACCCGGGCAACCAGCCTGCATGGCCGCCGAAGAGCTGATCAAAGCCGCATTCGGCTCTGATCGGGTCTCCATGTAAAAACCCAGAAGTAATGTCATGACCTCACTTCCGGGTACTCGGCGCCAAATTCAAAAAAATTACATTTTGTGAAAAAAAAAAATTACAGCATTCAAAACAATTTTTTTTTTTTTTTTTAATGTAGGAAAATACGATGAACAAAATATCGGTATCAGTATCGGCAACAAAAAAACGATATTGGTCGATCCCTACTCCAGACGGATGGAAAATAGGGTTCCCATCAGTCTGGATTTCACAGACAGGATCGGATCGGATTGGATAGCAGCGGGTGTCAGAGGAGATGTCACCACTGACATCCGCCACTCCACTCCATAGAGGAGCATAGAGCATCCGATCCACCTGAAAAACTGACAGGGACCGGATCAGAAAGCCCGTGTGAAAGGGGCCTTAGGTCTCTTTCACACAGGCTTTCCAATCCAGTCTGCCTGTCAGTTTTTCAGGCGGATCGGATGCTCTATGCAGCCCTATGGAGCAGCAGATATCAGCGGAGACATCTTTGCTGACACCCGCTCAGGGCCATCTTACCGAATGGGCATTGAGTTGCCTGGGGCCCCCAACCTGTCCAGAGACCCAGCCCCAGCCAAGCCTTTGTCCCCACTCCCGTGTGCATCCCGCCGCCGAACTTAGCAGGTGGCAAGCCGCCTGTTGGCCCTGCGCTGCTGTCAGGCCACTTGGGCAGTGAAGGGGGAGCTCAAAACTGCAGGACCGCCTGTCTGCCTCCACGGTAACAGGCGCACACAGGACAGTCGAGACAATTAAAAAAAAAAAATAAGAAATGAATATTAATAATAAAAAAAGAAATAAAAGATAATGGAAAAGCTAAAAAAGCGGAAATGCCTAGCAACAAATGATGGAACAGATGATAGTTTTCTCTATTGGCTAATAAAAAAACTTCAAAGCTCAAAAACGCTGCAAAAAACAAAAAAATCGCACATAAAAACGCTAGAAAAAAAACGCTCAAAGACGCTGCGCTCAGGTTTGAACGCAGCCTTAATGCAACGCATTGTGTGAATGGGCCCTTAAAGGGGAATCAACTATAACAATCAAACGCTCCCATTTCCTGAGACCGCCATCGAACGTCCCCGGGTCGCTCATTCCAAAATGACGCCTATCACTCCTTAAAGGGCCACTAAATAAACACGAGCGCACCGCTTTAGATAACGGCGCACATTCCTCGCATACAACACTTAATTGCGGAGCTGAAGAGACCCAGATAAGACGTTATTATCTGTCCTGTGACCCGGAAACCCCCGAAGAGACCAGATCTGTGCATTATAATAATAGGAGGAAGCCGAATATAACATTGGCAGGGCCGCGCCTGATGCGCGCGGGTGGAGGAGGGGGGGGGGGTTATCCTTTAATTTGCTCCACAATTCTAACGCACAAAACAAAAACGTTGGGTTTAAGCATCTGCGGTCAGTTAGAGAAAATGACCGAAAATAAAATAATTGATGATATCTGGCGATTTTTGGGGAAATCTCTGATCCTCATCTTGCCTGTAGGTCACAGGAAATGGAATTAGTCATCCACTTGCATCTGATTATATTCTGCAGCGATAGATATGATTGAATTATCGCACAGGAAAAAAACATTCCGCCAGTCTTTTCTAATAAACGTCCACCTGTCCTCGCTGAGACGCCCGGCTGACTAATCTGGGGGTTCAGGGGGAGTTAATTAAATCACTTTGTTTAACCACTTCAGTCCTGGAAGGTTTTACCCCCCCCCTTAATGACCAGGCCATTTTTTGCGATTCGGCACTGCGTTATTTTAACTGACAATTGCGCGGTCGTGCGACGCTGTACCCAAATAAAATTGATGTCCTTTTTTTCTCCCCACAAATAGAGCTTTCTTTTGCTGGTATTTGATCACCTGTGCGATTTAAATTTTTTTTTTTGCGCTATAAACAGGGCTGGCCCAAGACATTGTGCTGCTTGGGTCCAAGAATGAAATGCTGCCCCCTCCCCCCCCCCCCCCTTAAAAAACAAAAAAAGAAATCGCGCCCACCAAAAGGTCCCCACATCCATTATTTTATATCATGATAATTAAAACTAAAA
This sequence comes from Pelophylax lessonae, assembly GCF_965119305.1. NCBI lineage: Eukaryota > Metazoa > Chordata > Amphibia > Anura > Ranidae > Pelophylax > Pelophylax lessonae. The sequence goes on from NC_138780.1 coordinate 206,867,952, forward strand.
TTTAATTTATCAGGAAGTCAGATTTACATGCAGCAGCACCTGGTCTATATGCAGAATATTTTTGGGGCTGCATTGTGATTGTGGTGTTGGGGGTGGGGGTGTTAAGGGGCTGCATTGTGGGGACAAAAAACAAACAAGAAAAAACAATAAGGCTGCATTCACATGTCAGCGTATGATCGCGGGCAGAACCGCCGCAGTTCCGCCCGCGATTCGGAGATTTATTGCAAATCGCGGGACGCCTAGCATTGCCCGTTGATTTGCAATAGCCCCCCAAACGCCGAGCGATGTTGCCGCGATTTACGCCCGCCGAATCGCGGCAACATTGCGCAAACAAAATCGCGGGACGCAATACGCTCCAAAAAAGTACAAGAGCTTCTTTGGAGCGTATTGCGTCCCGCGATTTTGTTTGCGCGATGTTGCCGCGATTCGGCGGGCGTAAATCGCGGCAACATCGCTCGGCGTTTGGGGGGCTATTGCAAATCAACGGGCAACGCTAGGCGTCCCGCGATTTGCAATAAATCTCCGAATCGCGGGCGGAACCGCGGCGGTTCTGCCCGCAATCATACGCTGACATGTGAATACAGCCTAACTTTAATAAATATAAAATTTAGAAAATATCATACACAGTATTTGATGAAAGTAAGTACAATGTTTGTAAATATCTTATTCTATCTTTTCATGTGACAACACTGAAGAAATGACACTTTGCTACAATGTAAAGTAGTGAGTGTACAGCTTGTATAACAGTGTAAATTTACTGTCCCCTCAAAATAACTCAACACACGGCCATTAATGTCCATTCACAGTACCACGACTTGTCAGGCGACTGGTCAGCCTGACAAGTCGCGGTCCATGCAGTGCTACGGAAACCGTTCTAATAGGCGCGACTCAAGTCGCTCCGACTTAGAAAATAGTTCCTGTACTACTTCGGGGAGACATCAGAGCGACTTGCATTGACATTCATTATATGAAGTCTGTGCAAGTCGCGCCAAAGTCACGGTGCACGCGACTTTACAGGTCGCCCCCGAAGTCGTGCCGCGGTATTGTGAACCGGCTTTTAATGTCTAAACCGCTGGCAAAAAAAGTGAGTACACCCCTAAGTGACAATGTCCAAATTGGGCCCACTTAGCCATTTTCCCTCCCCAGTGTCATGTGACTCGTTAGTATTACAAGGTCTCAGGTGTGAATGGGGGGAAGGTGTGTTAAATTTGGTGTTATCGCTCTCACTCTCTCATACTGGTCACCGGAAGTTCAGCATGGCACCTCATGGCAAAGAACTCTCTGAGGATCTGAAAAAAAGAATTGTTGCTCTACATAAAGATGGCCTAGGCTATAAGAAGATTGCCAAGACCCTGAAACTGAGCTGCAGCACGGTGGCCAAGACCATACAGGAGTTTAACAGGACAGGTTCCACTCAGAACAGGCCTCGCCATGGTCGACCAAAGACGTTGAGCGCACGTGCTCAGCGTCATATCCAGAGGTTGTCTTTGGGAAATAGACGTATGAGTGCTGCCAGCATTGCTGCAGAGGTTGAAGGGGTGGGGGAGGGGTCAGCCTGTCAGTGCTCAGACCATACGCCGCACACTGCATCAAATTGGTCTGCATGGCTGTCATCCCAGAAGGAAGCCTCTTCTAAAGATAATGCACAAGAAAGCCGCAAACAGTTTGCTGAAGACAAGCAGACTAAGGATATGGATTACTGGAACCATCTCTTGTGGTCTGATGGGACCAAGATAAACTTATTTGGTGTCAGAGGGTGTCAGGCGTGTGTGGGGGCAACCAGGTGAGGAGTACAAAGACAAGTGTGTCTTCCTACAGTCAAGCATGGTGGTGGGGGTGTCATGGTCTGGGGCTGCATGAGTGCTGCCGGTGTCGTGTCGAGGAATGCCCTCCGTCGGATAATGCCCGGGTCGGACTGCGCATGCTCCGTAAGTGACGTCACCCTGTCAGAACAGCTGATCGGCTGGGGTTGGCGCGTGCGCAGTCCGTCGGGGGCACAATCCGACGAGAGACAGAGCGGGGAAGAATCTAATGTCAGATTCTGACTCGCTCTGTAGCGCGTGCGCAGTCCGTTGGGGGCATTTCTCGACGAGAGACAGAGCGGGGAAGAATCTAATGTCAGATTCTAACTCGCTCTGTACGATGATTACACATATGAAGATTCTAACTCGCTATATGTAACTAATATATATATATATATATATATATATATATATATATATATATATATATATATATATATATATATATATATATAGTGTATATTATATATATATAGTGTATAATATATATATATATATATATATATATATATAGTATATTATATATATATATTATAGTAGTATAGTATATTATATAGTATATTATAGTATATATAGTGTATATATAGTGTATATATATATATATATATATATATATATACACTATACTATATATATACTATACATATACTATATATAGTATATTATATTATATATATTATAGTAGTATAGTATATTATAGTATATATATATAGTATAGTATATATATCTATATATATATATATATATATATATATATATATATCTATATATATATATATATATATATACATATACTATATATATATATATATATATAGTGTATATATATATACTATATATATATATATATATATATATATATATATATATATATAGTTACTATATATAGCTATATATAACTCATTAAAGGGGCACCCTGAAATACTATGATCAGTACTCATATAGTATATTATAGTATATATATAGTATAGTATATATATATATATATATATATATATATATATATATATATATATATATATACTATATATAGTATGTGTGTATATATATATATATATATATATATATATATATATATATATATAGTATATATATATATATATATATATATATATATATATATATATATAGATAGTTACTATATATATATATATAGCTATATATAACTCATATGGCACACATTAAAGGGGCACTCTGAAATACTATGATCAGTACTCATATGGGACACATTAAAGGGGCACCCTGAAATACTACGATCAGTACTCATATGGGACACATTAAAGGGGCACTCTGAAATACTAAAGGGGCACGCTGACTGCAATAATAAAAGGGCACTCTGACCGTGGGTCATAAAGGAGCTATGTGACTGGGACACATAACGGGGCACTCTGATAGGGACACTGATGTAAAGGAGGACTCTAACGGGGACACTGGATGTAAAGGGGGACTCTGACGGGGACACTGATGTAAAGGGGAACTCTGACGGGGACACTGATGTAAAGGGGGACTCTGACTGGGACACTGATGTAAAGGGGGACTTTGATAGGGAAGCACTAGATGTAAAGGAGGACTCTGACAGGGACACACTGGATGTAAAGGAGGACTCTGACAGGGACACACTGGATGTAAAGGAGGACTCTGACAGAGACACACTGGATGTAAAGGAGGACTCTGACGGAGGCACCGACACAGGCCAAATTACGGCGGGGGGACATGAACTGCATGACGGCGGGGACACAGGGTGGAAGACGGCAGGGACAGGGGCTGAATGACGGCGGGGAAAGAGGCTGAATGACAGGGGGATACAGGCTGCATGATGAGGGACACACTGATGAGGCACAAATGAGGAGGCACTCATTGGCATGATTTAGACACAGATGGGCATGAGACACAGGTGGGCATAAATAGGGCAGAGATGGGCATGGATGAGGCAGAGATGGGCATGGATGAGGTAGGGGCGGTGCCCATCGGTGTGTACAGCGTGCGAAGAGAGAGCTAAACCAGACATGCAGCGTTCTGTTGACAAATGATCGCTCTGTCATTGGATGGAGCGATCACATGGTAAATGGCCCCTGTCGTTGGCCCTTTAACACAATCCGTGGGAAGCGCGATTCGGATGTCTCTGTACGCCCTCCCAGAATAGGCCGACCACGCTGTAGCCATCATTGGGCTATGCCCTGGTCGACAAGTAGTTAATCCCCATAGTCTTAGCTATCCGATAT
>NC_138780.1:206876975-206969475 GCF_965119305.1 Pelophylax lessonae
TCGAAAATTCATCAATTTTGGCCAATTTGTATTCTGCTGCATATTTTTGGTAAAAAAAATCCCAATAAGTGCATATTGATTGGTTTGCGCGAAAGTTATCACGTCTACAAACTATGGGAAAGATTTATTGAGTTTTTACTTATTTTTTTTTATTTTTACTAGTAATGGCAGAAATCAGCAATTTTTAGAAGGACTGCGACATTGCGGCGGACAAATCTGACAATAAGTGACACTTTTTGGGGACCCATGACACCAATACAGTGATCAGTGCTATAATAAATGCACTGTCACTGTACTAATAACACTGGCAGGGAAGGGGTTAACACCAGGGGCGATCCAAGGGCAGGGGCGGACTGACCATTCGGGGATTAGGGCGCTGCCTGAGGGCCCAGGGTCAGTAGGGGGGCCCCATGAGAGGCTACACACTACAGAAAGAAGCCAGGAACTTCCATGCAGGCTATGCTGTGGTGGATATTTAAATGCCCACTCTATGTGGCTGAGCTGCAATTTGTAGGTGGGGCTTTGTGTGGCTTGAGTGTGGACACAGGGGGCTTCATGATCTCTGATTGGCCGGGGGCCCCATGAGTTGTCAGTCCACCCCTGTCCAAGGGTTAAATGTGTTCCTAGGGAGTGCTTTTTTAATTGTGTGTGGGACTTGTGCAGACTGGGGGAAACTTTTACAGACTGGGGGACTTATGGGACTTGTGCACACTGGGGGGGGGGGGGAGGGGGGGTTGTGCAGACAGAAGGGAATTGTGGGACTTGTACAGACTGGGGGGGGGGGAACTTGTGCAGACTGGGTGGGATTTGTCAGGACTGGGGGAACTTGTGCAGACTGGAGAGGGGACTTGTGCAGACTGGGGTGGGGGATTTTTGCAAACTGAGGGGGGAACTTGTGCAGACTGGGTGGGATTTGTGTAGACTGAGGGGGGAACTTGTACAGAGTGGGGAGACTTGTGCAGACTGGAGAGGGGACTTGTGCAGACTGGAGAGGGGACTTGTGCAGACGGGAGAGGGGACTTAAGCAGATTGGGGGGGATTTGTGCAGACTGATGGGGAACTTGTACAGACTGGGTGGGATTTGTGTAGACTGAGGGGGGAACTTGTACAGAGTGGGGAGACTTGTGCAGACTGGAGAGGGGACTTGTGCAGACTGGAGAGGGGACTTGTACAGACGGGAGAGGGGACTTAAGCAGATTGGGGGGGATTTGTGCAGACTGAGGGGGGAACTTGTGCAGACTGGGGGGACTTGTGCAGACTGGGAGGGATTGTGCAGACTGAAGGGGAACTTGTGCAGACTGGGTGGGATTTTTTGTAGACTGAGGGGGGCACTTGTACAGAGTGGGGAGACTAGTGCAGACTGGAGAGGGGACTTGTACAGACGGGAGAGGGGACTTAAGCAGATTGGGGGGGATTTGTGCAGACTGTGGGGGGAACTTGTGCAGACTGGGGGGACTTGTGCAGACTGGAGAGGGGATTTGTGCAGACTGGGAGGGATTGTGCAGACTGGGTAGGATTTTTTGTAGACTGAGGGGGGCACTTGTACAGAGTGGGGAGACTAGTGCAGACTGGAGAGGGGACTTGTGCAGATGGGAGAGGGGACTTAAGCAGACTGGGTTAGAGGGGGAGATTTGTTCAGACTGAGGGGGGAACTTGTGCAGACTGGGGGGACTTGTGGAGACTGGAGAGGGGATTTGTGCAGACTGGAAGGGATTGTGCAGACTGGGTGGGGAACTTGTCAGGCTTGGGGGGGAAACTTGTGCAAACTGGGGAGGGGGGGTCTTGTACAGACTGTGGGGGACTTCTGCAGATTGAGATTGAGGAGTATTTGTGCAGACTGGGGGGGTCTACTGAAACACAGGATCTCCACCTTCCCCTCTCACAGAAGGGCGTTCTCCCTTGTTTACATAGACAGACTGCCGTTCTGCCTCTCCTGAGAACGATCGGCATGTCCTGACGGACATCACGTCCAACGGACCCGCTGATTGGCTCCCGCTGTGTCCAATCAAAGCAGGAGCGTGTCGCTGGCGGTGTGCGCTCCCCCAGACCTAGTGCAGGAAAGCATGTACAGGTATGTGATTTCCTGCAGGGGGGCCGCCCTGCCGCAGTATGGCTGCGTGGGCCGGTCTATAACAGGCTAAAGGGGAATTAACGCTTGTTTTTGGTACATCCGGAGATATTGGGCTCCCTTCATTCAAATATCGCATGCAATCCTGAAAATGTTAAATCACTATTGTTTTATAATTACCGCATAAAGCGAAAATTTTTGGTAAATATTGCATGAAACAGAAATGAAAATCAATTCACAAAAGTAAAAAAAAAAAAAAAGTAGTGGTCCCCGCATGCGATATTTAACCACTTCAATATCAGGCACTCCCCTCCCCCTTCCTGCCCAGGCCAATTTTCAGCTTTCAGCGCTGTCTCACTTTGAATAAAAATTTCGCTGCCATGCAACACTGCACCCATATAATATTTTTATCATTTTTTTCACACAAATAGAGCTTTCTTTTGGTGGTATTTAATCACCACTGGAGTTTTTTTTTTTTTTTTTTCTAAAAAATGAAAAAATACAGAAAATTAAAAAAAAAAGTTTTTCTTAATTCCTGTTATAAAATTCTGTAAATAAGTAAGTTTTCTCCTTCACTGATGGGCGCTGATAGGTGGCACTTGTGAGCTCTAATAGGCGGCAATGATGGGCACAAATAGGCGGCACTGATTGTAGCTCGAATCAAGCAAATTTGAACATTTTTGGCACATTTTTATTCCCATAGAAACAAATAGAAACGTGACATTTGCGCGTTTTTTGTGCACATTCGCACAATTTTCTGCTGAGATGAAAAAAAATAAAAAATAGTAACAATATATGAATAAATAAATGTTAAATAAATACACAAATAACTAAAAATCCTCATAAATAAAAGAAATGAATAATATGTATTAATAAATAAATATTATTACCCCCTATCCTTAAAAAAATATTAATTAAATTATTATTGTTATTAATAATAATATTAATAATAATAATAATAATAATAATAAACACCCAAACCTGAACAAAATAATAATAATAATAATTTATATAATGTATTAGGGTTAAGGTGTTTAGTTGTTTATTATTATTTTATTTTATTTCTTTAAGGGTTAGGGATTAATTTATTATTAATTTTAAAAAGAGTTGCTCTAAAAAGGATATTAAAAACAGAAAAGTTGTGATTTTATGTGATATAGAAAATGTCCATGAATTCAACAAAGGAAAACCTTCACTTCACTGGTGTTGCACATAAAATCACAACTTTACTGTTTTTAATATCATTTTTAGCGCAACTTTTTTTTTTTTTTTTTATATTGTTTATTGTGTTTCTCTCACATATTGTTGCTGCTAACATCTTGTGTAAGCGCGGATAGTTCTCCTGTAAGAAATTATTCATTATCACTTAATATTTATTTATTGAATTTATTTATTATTCCCCATCATTGTTGTCAGTGGGAGGAATAGTGTCCCATCATTGGTGTCAGTGGGAGGAATAGTGCCCTATCATTGGTGTCAGTGGGAGGAATAGTGCCCTATCATTGGTATCAGTGGGAGGAATAGTGTCCCATCATTGGTGTAAGTGGGAGGAATAGTGCCCCATCATTGGTGTCAGTGAGGGGAATAGTGTCCCATCATTGGTGTCAGTGAGGGGAATAGTGTCCCATCATTGGTGTCAGTGGGAGGAATAGTGCCCTATCATTGGTGTCAGTGGGAGGAATAGTGCCCCATCATTGCTGTCAGTGGGAGGAATAGTGCCCCATCATTGGTGTCAGTGAGGGGAATAGTGTCCCATCATTGGTGTCAGTGGGAGGAATAGTGCCCTATCATTGGTGTCAGTGGGAGGAATAGTGTCCCATCATTGGTGTCAGTGGGAGGAATAGTGCCCTATCATTGGTGTCAGTGGGAGGAATAGTGCCCCATCATTGGTGTCAGTGGGAGGAATAGTGCTCCATCATTGGTGTCAAAGGGAGGAATAGTGTCCCATCATTGGTGTCAGTGGGAGGAATAGTGCCCCATCATTGGTGTCAGTGGAAGGAATAGTGCCCCATCATTGGTGTCAGTGGGAGGAATAGTGCCCCATCATTGGTGTCAGTGGGAGGAATAGTGTTCCATCATTGGTGTCAGTGGGAGGAATAGTGCCCCATCATTGGTGTCAGTGGGAGGAATAGTGTCCCATCATTGGTGTCAGTGGGAGGAATAGTGTCCCATCATTGGTGTCAGTGGGAGGAATAGTGTCCCATCATTGGTGTCAGTGGGAGGAATAGTGCCCCATCATTGTTGTCAGTGGGAGGAATAGTGCCCCATCATTGTTGTCAGTGGGAGAAATAGTGCCCCATCATTGGTATCAGTGGGAGGAATAGTGCCCCATCATTGTTGTCAGTGGGAGGAATAGTGCCCCATCATTGGTGTCAGTGGGAGGAATAGTGCCCCATCATTGGTGTCAGTGGGAGGAATAGTGTCCCATCATTGGTGTCAGTGGGAGGAATAGTGTCCCATCATTGGTGTCAGTGGGAGGAATAGTGTCCCATCATTGGTGTCAGTGGGAGGAATAGTGTCCCATCATTGGTGTCAGTGGGAGGAATAGTGTCCCATCATCGGTGTCAGTGGGAGGAATAGTGTCCCATCATTGGTGTCAGTGGGAGGAATAGTGTCCCATCATTGGTGTCAGTGGGAGGAATAGTGCCCCATCATTGGTGTCAGTGGGAGGAATAGTGCCCCATCATTGGTGTCAGTGGGAATAATAGTGTCCTATCATTGGTAGCAGTGGGGGGGGGGGGGAATTAAAGGGGAATGACTCTTTTTTTTCTCACTTCCTCTAATGTGTGTAAGGCAGGAAGTTACGGAAAATCTGCCCGTTAACAGATAAACCCAAAACAATCTCAAAAATAGACACAAAAGTGTTGTCTGATGCTGATACGTTTCATCGCCCGCGAGGCCGTTCATCATCACCGGTTGCACCCAGAGTCAGTGCTGTGGAAAATCTCCCACAGGGACGAGGTTACTTCGGCGGGGGAGAGCTGTGAGCGAGGCTAAAGGTAAAGCACGAGGAGGAGCCCTTCAAAGAATTCGTCAAGTGATTCAACATTCCGTGTAAACAAAAGACCCGTAAAGAAAGGTGGAATGGTCGGGGTGGTGGGATCATTGGTTGGAGCTCTGGGGGCCTGCGTTGGCCGGGGGGGTAACGATGTGGATATCCGAGCACCTTGGGAAAATAGAGGAGCGCTCTTTTCACTCAGCGCCCTAATGAAAAAACTGCCCAAATTGTCTTCTATTTTAATATATGGCTTCTCCAGAATTCACGCCTCCATTGCTGGGAACAATCCGGGCCTGTATGGACCCTCCGCTAATAGCAGTCCTCAAGGTGGACGAGGTGCCACCGGGAAGGACAGCCAACCACATCACAAAGTCCCCTTTAAGGATGACTTTTTTTTTTTTTGCCCTTGACCTTAACACAAGTCATCGGTTCAAATGAAGGGACATTTGAACGTCTCTCCCCCCATATACTCCCCTCCATATACTCCCCCCCATATACTCCCCCCATATACTCCCCCCCATATACCCCCCCATATACTCCCCCCATATACCCCCCATATACCTCCCTATATACTCCCCTCCATATACTCCCCCCATATTCTCCCCTTCATATACCCCCCATATACTCCCCTCCATATACTCCCCCCATATACTACCCCCATATACTCCCCCCATATACTCCCCTTCATATACTCCCCCCCATATACTCCCCTCCATATACTCCCCCCATATACTCCCCTTCATATACTCCCCCCATATACTCTCCTCAATATACCCCCCATATACTCCCCTCCATATACTCCCCCCATATACTCCCCTTCATATACTCCCCCCATATACTCTCCTCAATATACCCCCCATATACTCCCCTCCATATACTCCCCTCCATATACTCCCCCCATATACTCCCCTCCATATACTCCCCTCCATATACTCCCCTCCATATACTCCCCTCCATATACTCCCCTTCATATACTCCCCCCATATACTCCCCCCATATACTCCCCTCCATATACTCCCCCCCCATATACTCCCCTTCATATACTCCCCCCATATACTCCCCCCCATATACTCCCCTCCATATACTCCCCTTCATATACTCCCCCCATATACTCCCCTCCATATACTCCCCCCCATATACTCCCCTCCATATACTCCCCCCCATATACTCTCCTCAATATACTCCCCTCCATATACTCCCCCCCATATTCTCCCCCCATATACTCCCCTCCATATACTCCCCCCATATACTCCCCCCATATACTCCCCCCATAAACTCCCCTTCATATACTCCCCCCATATACTCCCCCCATATACTCCCCTCCATATACTCCCCTTCATATACTCCCCTCCATATACTCCCCCCATATACTCCCCTCCATATACTCCCCCCCCATATACTCCCCCCCATATACTCTCCTCAATATACCCCCCATATACTCCCCCCCCATATTCTCCCCTTCATATACCCCCCATATACTCCCCTTCATATACCCCCCCATATACTACCCCCATATACTCCCCTTCATATACTCCCCCATATACTCCCCTTCATATACCCCCACCTTATACTCCCCCCCATATACTCCCCTTCATATACTCCCCCCCATATACTCCCCTCCATATACTCCCCCCATATACTCCCCCCATATACTCCCCTCCATATACTCCCCCCCATATACTCCCCTCCATATACTCCCCCCATATACTCTCCTCCATATACCCCCCATATACTCCCCTCCATATACTCCCCCCATATACTCCCCTCCATATACTCCCCCCGACTCTCCTTCTCCCCCCCCCCCCCCTCGACCTCGCTTGGGACCATTCAGAAGGTCTAAACCAATAAATAAATAATCAATTTACACACTTACAGGCCACTTTATTAGGTACACCTGTTCAATTGCTCATCAGCCAATCACATGGCAGCAACTCAATGCATTTAGGCATCTAGACGTGGTGAAGACGACTATCTGAAGTTCAAACCCAGCATCAGAATGGGGAAGAAAGGGGATTGAAGTGACTTTTAAAGTGGCATGGCTGTTGGTGGCAGATGGGCTGGTCTGAGTATTTCTGGGATTTTCACACACAGAGAATGGTGGGAAAAAGAGAAAATATCCAGTGAGCGGCAGTTGTGTGGAGGAAAATGCCTTGTTGGTGTCAGAGGAGAATGGGCAGACTGGTTCCAGATGATGGAAAGGCAACAGTACCTCAAATAACCACTCGTTACATCCAAAGTATGCAGAATACCATCTCTGAACGCACAACACATCCAACCTTGAAGCAGATGGGCTACAGCAGCAGAAGACCACACAGGGGGCCACTCCTGTCAGCTAAGAACAGGAAACTGAGACTACAATTGGCACAGATCACCAACATTGGACAATAGAAGATTGGAAAAACGTTGCCTGGTCTGATGAGTCTGGATTTCAGCTGCAACATTCAGATGGGAGGGTCAGAATTTGGCACATGGATCCATCCTGCCTTGTGTCACGGGGCTGATGGTGGTGGTGGGGTAATGGTGTGGGGGAGGGGAGGGGGGTAATGGTTCAGGCTGCTGGTGGTGGTGATGTAATGGTGTGGGGGAGGAGGAGAGAAGGGGGGGGTGGCGGTTCAGGCTGGTGGTGTAATGGTGTGGGGGAGGGGGGGTAACGGGTCAGGCTGGTAGTGGTGGTGTAATGGTGTGGGGTAGGGGGGGTAACGGGTCAGGCTGGTGGTGGTGTAATGGTGTGGGGGAGGACGGGGGGGGGGGGGGTAACGGTACAGGCTGGTGGTGGTGGTGTAATGGTGGGGGGGGGGGGGAAATGTGTCAGGCTGGTGGTGGTGTAATGTTGGGGGGGGGGAGGGAGGGTAACGGTTCAGGCTGATGGTGGTGGTGTAATGGTGTGTGTGGGGGGGGGGGGGGGTAATGGTTTAGGGTGGTGGTGGTGGTGGCGTAAAGATGGGGGGGGGGGGGGTAACGGTTCAGGCTGGTGGTGGTGTAATGTTGGGGGGAGAGGGGGGGTAACGGTTCAGGCTGATGGTGGTGGTGTAATGGTGTGGGGGGGGGGGGGGTAATGGTTTAGGCTGGTGGTGTAATGACGGGGGGGAGGGGTAACGGTTCAGGCCGGTGGTGTAATGATGGGGGGGGGAGGAGGGGGGATAACGGTTCAGGCTGGTGGTGGTAGTGTAATGGTGTGGGGGAGGGGGGGTAACGATTCAGGCTGGTGGTGGTAGTGTAATGGTGTGGGGGAGGGGGGGTAACGATTCAGGCTGATGGTGGTGGTGTAATGATGGGGGGGAGGGGTAACGGTTCAGGCTGGTGTTGGTGGTATAATGATGTGGGGGAGGGGTAACGGTTCAGGCTGGTGGTGGTGGTGTAATGACGGGGGGGAGGGGTAACGGTTCAGGCCGGTGGTGTAATGATGGGGGGGGGGGAGGGGGGTAACGGTTCAGGCTGGTGGTGGTATAATGATGTGGGGGAGGGGGGATAACGGTTCAGGCTGGTGGTGGTGGTATAATGATGTGGAGGAAGGGGGATAACGGGTCAGGCTGGTGGTGGTGGTGTAATGGTGGGGGGGGGGGGTCTTGACACACTTTGGGCCCCTTTAGTGATATAAACCCCACCCCCTACCTGAGTATTGTTGCTGACCACGTCCATCCCTTTATGACTACAGTGTCCCCATCTTCTGATGGCTCCTCCCATCTTCTGATGGCTCCTCCCAGCAGGATAATGCACCATGTCACAAAGCTCCAATCATCTCACCACTGGTTTCTTCACCATGACAATGAGGTCACTGTCCTCCAATGGCCTCCACACTCCCCACATCTCATCCAATAGAGCACCTTTGGGATGTGGTGGAACGGGAGATTGGCATCATGGATGTACAGCCGACAAATCTGCAGCAAATGCGTGATGTTATCATGTCACTATGGAGGAAAATCTCTGAGGAAAGTTTCCCGCACCTTGTTGTATCTATGCCACCAAGAATGAAGGCAAAAGGGGGTCCAACCCGATTCTAGCAAGGTCTACCTAACAAAAATGGCTAGTGAGTGTATTTCTTCATGAAGGGCAACTTCACATTTACTTGTCCTGCCCCATGTTCCCCTCACCCCCCTGAAAGGCAGCCACCAAACAAAGTACTTACCTTTGGCCCTTCTTCTAAATCTTTCACTGTGCAGCCCTGTCGTGGGTGCGGCCCCATCCAGCATCTACTGCACAGTTCAGCCTATTTGTTCCTATGGCTCGTCACCGGCATCCAGGAGAGAACAGCTACAGCCACATCGGTTCTGACTGAGATGCCGGCTCAGAGATGACACAATCATGTATATCCTGGTGCCTAGTGTGAGGGATTAGCTCGGTAGCGGGTGTGGATAACCCCTTTTGGGGGGGGTTCGTCACACAGGGAGATAGCCGAGGAGTGGTTGAAAACAACAGTTTATGGTTTATTCGTCCAATTTCTTCAAAACAGTGCATGCAGCAAAAACATCAAAATAAAACAAAACACAAAATAAATCCTGGCCACTGTGGGCGTCTACCTTCTCACACACCGGAACCTATCTAAGGAGTCTTCCCAACCTACTCTTTGGGCAGACCCTGCTGGTTCTACAGCAGACACTCAAATGTCCATTTGTGTTTTCTTTACACAGAAAAAAATTCAACACCTCACCTTTAGAAGTCTCTCATCTGACTGCTCTCCCCAGCTTACACAGCCTCAGGAGACAGCAATCAATAGACTCCCTTTGGACAAGTTATAGAGATCTTAATTGCCTCATTCTGAACAGCTGAAAGTGTTCTCAACTTCCGTACACCTTCCTGCCTACCTCTGCAGCCGACACCTGATAGCAATTAGTGAATTGTCTAAACCAAGCAGAAATATATCTCCCGTCAGTGACAACACCCATAGATTTTCCTGACTTCCTGTCACATACCCCCCCCTCTTGTTTCAACCCTAGGGTTGGGACACAGGTTGACAGGCACGCATGTGCACGGGACAAACCATCTGCATTCCCCATTTGAACACCGGGGCGATGCGTTACCACAAAACTAAATTCCTGAAGGGCCAGAAACCACCTATTTATTCTCCTATTGGTCTCCTTGTTCTGTGCCATCCACTTCAATGGGGCGTGATCCGTCACCAGTTCAAACTGTCTACCCAGGAGGTAGTATCGGAGAGAATCCAAGGCCCATTTCACCGCCAAACACTCTTTCTCAATGGTGGCATAATTCTCTTCATGGGCCTTCAACTTTCGGCTGAGGTACATAACAGGGTGTTCTTCCCCATTGATAATCTGGGACAGTACAGCTCCTAAACCCACATTTGATGCATCTGTCTGGACCACAAAGTCTCGTGAAAAATCAGGCGACTTTAAAACTGGCTGGCTACATAAGGCCTGTTTTAAAGCCTGAAAAGCTGTTTCTGCCTCGGGAGTCCATTTGATCATGACAGACTCCTTCCCTTTGGTCAGATTGGTCAGGGAAGCAGCCTGTGAGGCAAAATGGGGAATAAAACGGCGATAATAACCTGCAATCCCCAAAAATGCACGAACCTGTTTCTTGCTGGTGGGACGTGGCCAATCCTTAATAGCTTCAACTTTGTTTATTTGGGGCTTGATTAGACCTCTACCAATGGTATACCCCAGATACTTCGCCTCTTCTAACCCAATGGTACATTTTTTTGGATTGGCTGTAAACCCAGCTTTCCAGATGGAATCCAACACAGCCTGAACTTTTGGTAAGTGTGAGTCCCAATCCTCACTGTGAATGACCACGTCATCGAGGTATGCAGCAGCATAGGCTAGATGAGGCCGAAGGGTCTTATCCATGGTGCGTTGGAATGTGGCAGGAGCATTCTGTAACCCAAAAGGCATCCTCCGATATTGGAAAGATCCGTCTGGAGTTACAAATGCTGTTTTTTCCCTGGCCGACCCCGAGAGAGGAATTTGCCAATAACCCTTGGTAAGGTCTAACGTGGTCATGTACCGGGCAGTGCCTAGGCGATCAATTAGTTCATCTATGCGGGGCATAGGATAGGTGTCAAACTTAGTGATTTTATTCAGGCGGCGAAAATCATTACAAAACCGCCAACTTCCATCTGGTTTGGGCACTAAGACAATGGGACTGGACCAATCACTATTTGACTCTTCTATCACCCCCAACTCAAGCATTTTTTTTACTTCCTGGCGAATGGCATCTCGCCGGGCTTCTGGAATTCTATAAGGCTTTAACTTGACCTTATCCCCTGGGGTGGTGATAATGTCATGTTTAACTCCCGAGACCCAACCTGGCAGGTCTGAAAACTTTTCCCTATTACGGAGCACAAATTCTTTAACCTCCTGTTTCTGAAGTTTGGACAGAGTCTCTGCTATCCCAACTTCAGGGACAGCCAGGTGAACTGGAGCAGAAACTCGGGTAGTCTCAGCGACCAAGGACTCTCTATCCTTCCATGGTTTTAACAAGTTCACGTGATAGAGCTGCTCAGGTTTTCGTCTTCCTGGTTGGCTAATTTTATAATTCACCATCCCTATTTTCTCCAATACTTCATAGGGCCCCTGCCATTTGGCTAGGAATTTACTTTCGACCGTGGGGACCAACACCAACACCCTATCACCAGGTGCAAAAGAACGGACCTGGGCCCCACGATTGTAAATCCGTTGTTGAGCCAACTGGGCTTGGGCTAAATGTGCCTTCACAATCGGCATCACTTGGGCAATTCTATCTTGCATTTGGGCAACATGCTCAATCACACTTCGATGAGGGGAACTCTCACTCTCCCATGTTTCCCTGGCAATGTCAAGTAGGCCCCGGGGGTGCCTCCCATACAGCAACTCAAACGGAGAGAACCCTGTGGATGATTGGGGAACCTCTCTTATGGCAAACATCAGATAAGGGAGCAGATAATCCCAATTCTTTCCGTCTTTATCCACCACCTTCCTCAACATTTGTTTTAACGTTTTATTAAACCTCTCCACTAACCCATCTGTTTGAGGGTGATATACTGAGGTACGTAACTGGGTCACTTTCAGGAGTTTACAAAGTTCTCTTGTCACCCTGGACATAAACGGGGTGCCCTGGTCAGTTAGGATTTCCTTAGGTAGACCCACCCGGGTGACAACTTGAAATAACTCCTTGGCTATGGTTTTAGCAGAGGTATTTCGGAGAGGAATCGCTTCTGGGTAACGGGTGGCATAATCCATTATCACCAAGATGTGCTGGTGCCCTCTTGTGGACTTCAGTAAGGGCCCAACCAAATCCATGGCGATCCTCTCAAAAGGAACCTCGATAATGGGCAGGGGTACCAAAGGACTACGGAAATGGGGCATGGGTGCATTAATCTGACACACTGGACAGGAAGAGCAGTACAATTCCACTTCCTTAGTGATCCCAGGCCAATAAAACCTCTGGGTGATTCTCTCCCGGGTTTTTTCTGCTCCCAAATGTCCCCCAAGAATGTGCCCATGGGCCAGTTCCAAAACCATCTTGCGGTACGGTTTAGGCACTACCAGTTGCTCAACAGTGTCCTCTATCCTCTGTGACACTCGATATAAGAGGTCCCTCTCAATAATGAAGTAAGGGAGGGCAATCCTCTCGTCAGGGTTAACTAGCTCCCCATCTATCTTCACTACATTCTCCCGGGCTCTTAGCAATGTGGGGTCCCTCAATTGCTCAGTGATAAAATTTTCTCGGTGCACTTTAAGGTCATCCAACCCTAACGGCCGCTGTTCCTCTTCTGAGGTAGCAGGCTCCTCCCTAGGGACTGGTGTTTCCCCGGCTAAGACTGAGCACGGAAACTCAGGATAATCCTCACAGTTAGAGGATTCTGGAGTAGATGGTTCAGGCTCAGAAGAACCACCTACTGGGGAATCTGGGCAATCCCAGAGTTCCCAGAATTTTGGGAAATCCCTTCCCACAATGGCGTCATGTGGCAGTTTGGGAACTAAACCCACTTGGTGACACAAGTTACCGAGGGAGGTTTCAAAGGAAACTGTAGTCACCGGATATTCTCGAGTGTCCCCATGTACACAAACTACCGCCATTTTCCTAGGATGTACGTTTTTTTTCACCACTAGATCACTTCTCACTAAGGTAACCAGGCTACCTGAATCCAACAATACCACAACATCTTTACCATCTAAACACATTCTATATAAAGGTTTCTCATTCCCCTTTACTGCAGTGTATGTGGTTGCAAAAAAAGACTGTCGTCTCTCTGTCAGAAAGTCACAATGCATGGGTTCATCATCCACTGGGCAAACCGCTGGGCAAACTGCTGCTACATGTCCCTCTTCCCGGCAACGGTAACAAATCAACCTTCCAGTCCTCTCCTGTGGGATGGGTCTTCCAGGTCGCTCTCGCCAAACATTAGTAGTAGTCCTACTAACACCTCGAGTTGCTCTTTGGATCCTCTCTCCACCCCCATCCCCTGACGCAGTCTTACTTATAGGTGGGGAGGGTCTGGTCTTGGGGTGAAAAGTCTGTGCATCTCTGGAAAAAGAGGTCAAATTCTCAGTTGTTAGGTACCTTTCGACCAGGTCTACTAATTTGTCTGCGGTTTTCGGACCACCATGGCTTACCCATTTCTGCAGGGTGTTAGGAAGAGACCTAAGAAATTTGTCCATGACTACTCGCTCCAAAATTTCTGGTCCGGACAGAATTTCTGGCTGCAGCCATTTCTTAGCCAAATGGATGAGGTCATACATCTGCGACCGGGGTGGTTTCTTCAGCTGATAACTCCAATTGTGGACCCGCTGAGCACGGACATCCAAGGTTACCCCAAAACGTGCCAATATTTCCACTTTTAATCGATCATAGTTTTTTGCATCTGCAAGTTCCAAGTCAAAATATGCCTTTTGGGCTTCTCCAGCTAATAGGGGGGCCACTAGTCCAGCCCACTGTTCTTTAGGCCAACTCTCTTTCTCCGCTGTTCTTTCAAACGTGGTCAGAAACATCTCAGGGTCCTCATCTGTAGTCATCTTTGGCAATAAGTGGTTTACCCGAAAAGTCGGTATGTTACTGGCCTGACTCCCAACCTCGGTCTGCTGTCTCTGAAGCTGTTTCACAATGGCCTCCATTTGCTGCTGGTGTCTCTGTTCCACGCCTTCAATGGCCTCTCGGTGAGCTTGTTGTTGAGCTGCAAAGCTCCGCTGAAAATCCGCATTTGCCTGCTGTTGAGCTGCATTTGCCTGCTGTTGGGCTGCATTCGATATAATCAGTTGTTTCAGTATTTCCTCCATTTTTTTGGGTTTACTTTAACTGCCCGCATCCTCCACCATATGTGAGGGATTAGCTCGGTAGCGGGTGTGGATAACCCCTTTTGGGGGGGGTTCGTCACACAGGGAGATAGCCGAGGAGTGGTTGAAAACAACAGTTTATGGTTTATTCGTCCAATTTCTTCAAAACAGTGCATGCAGCAAAAACATCAAAATAAAACAAAACACAAAATAAATCCTGGCCACTGTGGGCGTCTACCTTCTCACACACCGGAACCTATCTAAGGAGTCTTCCCAACCTACTCTTTGGGCAGACCCTGCTGGTTCTACAGCAGACACTCAAATGTCCATTTGTGTTTTCTTTACACAGAAAAAAATTCAACACCTCACCTTTAGAAGTCTCTCATCTGACTGCTCTCCCCAGCTTACACAGCCTCAGGAGACAGCAATCAATAGACTCCCTTTGGACAAGTTATAGAGATCTTAATTGCCTCATTCTGAACAGCTGAAAGTGTTCTCAACTTCCGTACACCTTCCTGCCTACCTCTGCAGCCGACACCTGATAGCAATTAGTGAATTGTCTAAACCAAGCAGAAATATATCTCCCGTCAGTGACAACACCCATAGATTTTCCTGACTTCCTGTCACACTAGATAAAAAGTTACAATGTTGCGGTCTGATCACTTGGGGAAGGGAGACCAAGGAAATGTTTCCTCTTGACTGCAGCAGAGTCATGACATCTGATTGTAGCTAAAGGTGCTATGCACATGCTGGTTTTCTAGAAGTCATCGTTTGATTACGCTTGCCTGCTGCCTGCCCTGACCTCAGGCTGTTTCTAGATTGTGCTTATCTGCTGCCTGCCCTGACCTCAGGCTTCTTCTGGATTATACTTGTCTGCTGCCTGCCCTGACCTCAGCATGCTTCTATATTATGATTGTCTACTGCCTGTCCTGAGCTAAGAATGTGTCTGGATTATGCTTGTCTGCTGCCTGCTCTGGACAAACAGAGATGTACTGGCGCAACAGGAGCTTAGAGGCAAACCTCAATGAACATGCTATGGGGACATGTAAGGCAGAACCAAACATTGAGGGTTACTAAAAAGTCCATAAAACAGCAGGTCTGTGCAACTTGAAGGCAGCTTAATCACAAGGAAAGAAGATGAACTTGCAGGTACTGGAAGAGAAGACAAGCGCCACTCTAAGTGCAGTATGACTCTGTGTTTATTGAAAAAGTCACCATACTGGGTACTCACATTTGCATGAAATAAAAACAGCAATGGATAAACTCTCAAGGGCTCGGTATGTCCGAAAATCTGGGTGGAAAGGCACCGGTGTTGTCCGGAGATCCGTGTCTGATCGTAAGATCGGCGATATCCGGACCCTGGGGGACACTGCGGCACCTCCGGCGGCGGACTTCAACAATGGATAAACTCTCAAGGGCTCGGTATGTCCGATAATCTGGCTAGAGGCCTGAGGAAGGAGCGTAGCTCCGACAACGCGTCGCCTGCGTCATCACGTCCACACTCCACGCTCAACCCGGAAGTCCGCCGCCGGAGGTGCTGCAGTGTCCCCCAGGGTCCGGATATCGCCGATCTTACGATCAGACACGGATCTCCGGACAACACCGGTGCCTTTCCACCCAGATTTTCGGACATACCGAGCCCTTGAGAGTTTATCCATTGTTTTTATTTCATGCAAATGTGAGTACCCAGTATGGTGATTTTTTCAATAAACACAGAGTCATACTGCACTTAGAGTGGCGCTTGTCTTCTCTTCCTGCTGCCTGCTCTGACCTCCGATTGTCTCTGGGTGACACTTGTCTGCAGGTCTGACCTTAACTCAGAATGTGTTTGGATTACACTTGTCTGCTGCCTGACCTGACCCTGAATTGTCTCTGGATTACACTTGTCTGCTGCCTAAACTGACCATGAATTGTCTCTGGATTACACTTGTCTGCTGCCTGACCCGACCTTGAATTGTCTCTGGATTACACCTTTCTGCTGCCTGACCTGAGCTCAGAATGTGACTGGATTCTGCCTGTCTGCTGCCTGACCTGACCTTGAATTGTCTCTGGATTACACCTGTCTGCTGCCTGACCTGAGCTCAGAATGTGACTGGATTCTGCCTGCTTGCTGCCTGACATGACCTTGAATTGCCTCTGGATTACACTTGTCTGCTGCCTGATCTGACCTTAAATTGTCTCTGGATTACACCTGTCTGCTGCCTGACCTGAGCTCAGAATGTGTCTGGATTACACCTGTCTGCTGCCTGACCTTAACTCAGAATGTGTCTGGATTCTACCTGTCTGCTGCCTGACATGACCTTTAATTTTCTCTGGATTACACTTGTCTGCTGCCTGACCTGACCTTGAATTGTCTCTGGATTACACTTGTCTGCTGCCTGACCTGAGCTCAGAATGTGTCTGGATTCTGCCTGTCTGCTGCCTGACATGACCTTGAATTGTCTCTGGATGACACTTGTCTGCTGCCTGACCTGAGCTCAGAATGTGTCTGGATTACACTTGTCTGCTGCCTGACCTTAAAGGCCCGTACACACGTAGCGATTGTCGGCCGTAATTATTTGGCCAACGTCCAATCGGCCGATTGTCGGGTTGTTAGTATGATGCTTCCGACAACCGACTGTGACTTTTCGGCCGAACAGAATCTGGTGTGCAGACTTTAAAATTTTTGTTGGCCAACACCAGAACGGCCGATTGTTCGTCAGTCAGTACAGAATTCGGCCGTCAAACAGCAGATGAGCAAGACTGGGCATGCTCAGAGAAGAAAAAACACACGGAAAGTTAACCATCACATGACATCACTTCTGCAGTCGGCTGTTGTTGGCCGACAAAATTCGTGTGCAGTCTTTAGCACTTTTCAACCGACAGGACAGCAATGGACAAAAGACGTCCGATCGTTCGGCCGACAATCGCTACGTGTGTACGGGGCTTAACTCAGAATGTGTCTGGATTCTACCTGTCTGCTGCCTGGCATGACCTTGAATTGTCTCTGGATGACACTTGTCTGCTGCCTGACCTGAGCTCAGAATGTGTCTGGATTACACTTGTCTGCTGCCTGACCTTAACTCAGAATGTGTCTGGATTCTACCTGTCTGTTGCCTGACCTGACCTTGAATTGTCTCTGGATTACACCTGTCTCCTGCCTGACCTGAGCTCAGAATGTGACTGGATTCTGCCTGTCTGCTGCCTGACATGACCTTGAAATGTCTCTGGATGACACTTGTCTGCTGCCTGACCTGAGCTCAGAATGTGTCTGGATTACACTTGTCTGCTGCCTGACCTTAACTCAGAATGTGTCTGGATTCTAACTGTCTGCTGCCTGACATGACCTTGAATTGTCTCTGGATGACACTTGTCTGCTGCCTGATCTGAGCTCAGAATGTGTCTGGATTAAACTTGTCTGCTGTCTGACCTTAACTCAATGTGTCTGGATTCTACCTGTCTGCTGCCTGATATGACCTTGAATTGTCTCTGGATGACACTTATCTGCTGCCTGACCTGAGCTTAGAATGTGTCTGGATTACACTTGTCTGCTGCCTGACCTTAACTCAGAATGTGTCTGGATTCTGCCTGTCTTCTGCCTGACATGACCTTGAATTGTCTCTGGAAGACACTTGTTTACTGCCTGACCTGACATTGAATTGTCTCTGGATTACACCTGTCTGCTGCCTGACCTTAACTCAGAATGTGACTGGATTCTACCTGTCTGCTGCCTGATATGACCTTGAAATGTCTCTGGATGACACTTTTCTGCTGCCTGACCTGAGCTCAGCAGGTGTCTGGATTACACTTGTCTGCTGCCTGACATGACCTGACCCTGAATTGTCTCTGGATTACACCTGTCTGCTGCCTGACATGACCTGACCTTGAATTGTCTCTGGATTATACTTGTCTGCTGCCTGACCTGACCTTGAATTGTCTCTGGATTACACTTATCTGCTGCCTGACCTGACCTTAAATTGTCTCTGGATTATACCTGTCTGCTGCCTGACCTGAGCTCAGAATGTGACTGGATATTGCCTGTCTGCTGCCTGACATGACTTTGAATTGTCTCTGGATGACACTTGTCTGCTGCCTGACCTGACCTTGAATTGTCTCTGGATTACACCTGTCTCCTGCCTGACCTGAGCTCAGAATGTGACTGGATTCTGCCTGTCTGCTGCCTGACATGACCTTGAAATGTCTCTGGATGACACTTGTCTGCTGCCTGACCTGAGCTCAGAATGTGTCTGGATTATACTTGTCTGCTGCCTGACCTTAACTCAGAATGTGTCTGGATTCTAACTGTCTGCTGCCTGACATGACCTTGAATTGTCTCTGGATGACACTTGTCTGCTGCCTGATCTGAGCTCAGAATGTGTCTGGATTAAACTTGTCTGCTGTCTGACCTTAACTCAATGTGTCTGGATTCCACCTGTCTGCTGCCTGACCTGACCTTGTATTGTCTCTGGACTACACCTGTCTCCTGCCTGACCTGAGCTCTGAATGTGACTGAATTCTGCCTGTCTGCTGCCTGATATGACCTTGAAGTGTCTCTGGATGACACTTATCTGTTGCCTGACCTGAGCTCAGAATGTGACTGGATTCTGCCTTTCTGCTGTCTGACATGACCTTGAATTGTCTCTGGATGACACTTATCTGCTGCCTGACCTGAGCTTAGAATGTGTCTGGATTACACTTGTCTGCTGCCTGACCTTAACTCAGAATGTGTCTGGATTCTGCCTGTCTTCTGCCTGACATGACCTTGAATTGTCTCTGGAGGACACTTGTTTACTGCCTGACCTGACATTGAATTGTCTCTGGATTACACCTGTCTGCTGCCTGACCTTAACTCAGAATGTGACTGGATTCTACCTGTCTGCTGCCTGATATGACCTTGAATTGTCTCTGGATGACACTTTTCTGCTGCCTGACCTGAGCTCAGCAGGTGTCTGGATTACACTTGTCTGCTGCCTGACATGACCTGATCCTGAATTGTCTCTGGATTACACCTGTCTGCTGCCTGACATGACCTGACCTTGAATTGTCTCTGGATTATACTTGTCTGCTGCCTGACCTGACCTTGAATTGTCTCTGGATTACACTTATCTGCTGCCTGACCTGACCTTAAATTGTCTCTGGATTATACCTGTCTGCTGCCTGACCTGAGCTCAGAATGTGACTGGATATTGCCTGTCTGCTGCCTGACATGACTTTGAATTGTCTCTGGATGACACTTGTCTGCTGCCTGACCTGACCTTGAATTGTCTCTGGATTACACCTGTCTCCTGCCTGACCTGAGCTCAGAATGTGACTGGATTCTGCCTGTCTGCTGCCTGACATGACCTTGAAATGTCTCTGGATGACACTTGTCTGCTGCCTGACCTGAGCTCAGAATGTGTCTGGATTACACCTGTCTGCTGCCTGACCTTAACTCAGAATGTGTCTGGATTCTAACTGTCTGCTGCCTGACATGACCTTGAATTGTCTCTGGATGACACTTGTCTGCTGCCTGATCTGAGCTCAGAATGTGTCTGGATTAACCTTGTCTGCTGTCTGACCTTAACTCAATGTGTCTGGATTCTACCTGTCTGCTGCCTGACCTGACCTTGTATTGTCTCTGGACTACACCTGTCTCCTGCCTGACCTGAGCTCTGAATGTGACTGAATTCTGCCTGTCTGCTGCCTGATATGACCTTGAAGTGTCTCTGGATGACACTTGTCTGCTGCCTGACCTGAGCTCAGAATGTGTCTGGATTACACTTCTCTGCTGCCTGACATGACCTTGAATTGTCTCTGGATGACACTTGTTTGCTGCCTGGCCTGATCTTGAATTTTCTCTGGATTACACCTATCTGCTGCCTGAACTGAGCTCAGAATGTGACTGGATTCTGCCTGTCTGCTGCCTGACATGACCTTGAATTGTCTCTGGATGACACTTGTCTGCTGCCTGACCTCAGCTCAGAATGTGTCTGGATTACACTTGTCTGCTGCCAGACCTTAACTTAGAATGTGTCTGGATTCTGCCTGTCTGCTGCCTGACCTGACCTTGAATTGTCTCTGGATTACACCTGCCTGCTGTCTGACCTGAGCTCAGAATGTGACTGGATTCTGCCTGTCTGCTGCCTGACATGACCTTGAATTGTCTCTGGATGACACTTGTCTGCTGCCTGACCTGAGCTCAGAATGTGTCTGGATTACACTTGTCTGATGCCTGACCTTAACTCAGAATGTGTCTGGGTTCTGCCTGTTTGCTGCCTAACATGACCTTGAATTGTCTCTGGATGACACTTGTCTGCTGCCTGACCTGACCTTGAATTGTCTCTGGATTACACCTGCCTGCTGTCTGACCTGAGCTCAGAATGTGACTGGATTCTGCCTGTCTGCTGCCTGACATGACCTTGAAATGTCTCTGGATGACACTTGTCTGCTGCCTGACCTGAGCTCAGAATGTGTCTGGATTACACTTGTCTGGTGCCTGACCTTAACTCAGAATGCGACTGGATTCTGCCTGTCTGCTGCCTGACCTGACCTTGAATTGTCTCTGGGTGACACTTGTCTGCTGCCTGACATTAACTCAGAATTTGTCTGGATTCTGCCTGTCTGCTGCCTGACCTGACCTTGAATTGTCTCTGGATTACTCTTGTCTGCTAAAAACAAAAAGAAAGAAGAATACAAACACCAATTGCATTACCTAAGACACCTTGGAAATTTATATTCACAAACATAAAAGAAAAAAAATGCATGAAATGTACAACTCCAGTGACAAGGATGACACTCTGATGAAACTCTGCGGTTGGAAAACTGACGCGTTTCAGGAGGCACGCTCCCTTCCTCAGAGCTCAGAGTTTACACTTGTCTGCTGCCTGACCTGAGCTGAGAATGTGTCTGGAATATGCTTGTCTGCTGCCTTATCTGACCCTGAATTGTCTCTGGATTACAATTGTCTGCTGCCTGACCTGACCCTGAATTGTCTCTGGATTACACTTGTCTGCTGCCTGACCTGACCTTGAATTGTCTCTGGATTACAATTGTCTGCTGCCTGACCTGACCCTGAATTGTCTCTGGATTACACTTGTCTGTTGCCTCACCTGACCTTGAATTGTCTCTGGATTACATTTGTCTGCTGCCTAACCTGACCCTGAATTGTCTCTGGATTACAATTGTCTGCTGCCTAACCTGAGCTCAGAATGTGTCTGGATTACACTTGTCTGCTGCCTGCCCCGACCTTGGACCGTTTCTGGATTACGCAACAAAAAGGGTTGTATATGATAAAAAAGAAAATCTCACAAGGGCACACCTGGCTTCCCCAAGAGTTTATATTATGATTGTCTGTTGCCTGCCATGACCCCAGACTCATTCTGAATGAGGTTTGTCTGCTGCTTGCCCTAACCTGAGACTGTATCTGGATTATACTTGGCTGCTGCCTGTCTTGACCTCAGATTGCCTCTGGATTATGCTTCGATGTGTGTGTGACAGCCCTGGACCGATATACGGTCTGATATTATTGGAAGCTCTGTGCCCGGTTATCCTTCTGGAGGGCTTGTACCCAGTGAAGGCGTGGTATAGGTGGTGGACCTTGTAATGCTAGCCATACACGTATAGATTTTTGGACGGGAATATTCTTTGAACATTCTTTGAACATTCTTTGAACATTCTTTGAATAGACGAATGTCGTTCGAAAATTGTCTTTTGCTTTTAACATTTAATTTTAAAATGAATGTAATTTCTGAACGATTACCACATACACTGCCCGAAAATTCGTTGATCAAGAAAAGTTTTCCCTTCTGCCCCTACGAATTTTCCCGTTGCTGCAGTCGAAAAAGGACATCGATTTAACCCCACTAACGATTAGAAAATCAAACAAATTTTCTTGAAACGAAAATTTCCGGACGAAAATCTATACGTGTATGGCCAGCATAAGAGTCTCAGCCTGCTGCCTCCCTGAAAGCGTCAGAAAAGATGCTCCACAGGGAAGTTGTGGATGGGCCTCATTCTTAGCCGCATTGTTGTTTCAATTTCACTTATGGTTTCAAGGTCTGTTCCAATCACATCCACAATTACAGCCTTGATAAAGGGGGAGACATTTCCCCCGAAACGCATTGGATTTACATGTTACCTGTGAAATGTCAACTTCAATAAACTTCTGAAATATGCCCTCAAGTGTGATAAACTTTTATAACAAGCGCACCTTTACGCCCATCCAAAAGTACCCTCTGATCTACATTTGTCTGTTGCCTACCTTGACCTTGGAACCTTTCTGGATTATGCAAAAAAAGAGTTCACAGTCCATGTATAGGATACAAAAGGAAATCCCACAAGGGTACTCTCGGCTTCCCCAAGAGTTTGGATTATTATTGTCTGCTGCCTGTCCTGACCTCAGACTGTTTCTAAATTACATTTGTCTACTGCCTGCCTTGACCTTGGACTTTCTCTGTAGTATGCTTGTCTGCTGCCTGCCCTGACCTAGGATTGTCTCTGGATTAATTTTGTCCGCTGCCTGCTCTGGGGTAAACGCTGTAAATTACGGCTGTGTGTGGGTGTAAACGCTGTAAATTATGGCTGTGTGGGGGGTGTAAACGCTGTAAATTACGGCCATGTGCGTGTGTAAACGCTGTAAATTACGGCCCTGTTCGGGTGTAAACGCTGTAAATTACGGCTGTGTGCTTGTGTAAACACTGTAAATTATGGTCGTGTGCGGGTTTAAACAATGTAAATTACGGCTGTGTGCGGGTGTAAACACTGTAATTTATGGTCGTGTGCGGGTGTAAACGCTGTAATTTAGGACTGTGTGCGGGTGTAAACGCTGTAAATTACGGCCATGTACGGGTGTAAACGCTGTAAATTATGGCCGTGTGCGGGTGTAAACGCTGTAAATTACGGCTGTGTGCGGGTGTAAATTACGGCTGTGTGCGGGTGTAAACGCTGTAAATTACGGCCATGTGCGGGTGTAAACGCTGTAAATTATGGCCGTGTGTGGGTGTAAATGCTGTAAATTACAGCTGTGTGCGGGTGTAAATTACGGCTGTGTGCGGTTGTAAACGCTGTAAATTACGGCTGTGTGCGGGTGTAAATTACGGCTGTGTGCGTGTGTAAATTTCAGCTGTGTGCGGGTGTAAACGTTGTAAATTACGACTGTGTGCGGGGTGTAAATTACGGCTGTGTGCGGGTGTAAATTACAGCTGTGTGCGGGTGTAAACGCTGTAAGTTATGGCCGTGTGCGGGTGTAAACTCTGTAAATTACGGCTGTGTGCGGGTGTAAATTACGGCTGTGTGCGGGTGTAAATGCTGTAAATTATGGCCGTGTGCGGGTGTAAACGCTGTAAATTACAGCTGTGTGCGGGTGTAAATTACGGCTGTGTGCGGTTGTAAACGCTGTAAATTACGGCTGTGTGCGGGTGTAAATTACGGCTGTGTGCGGGTGTAAAATTCAGCTGTGTGCGGGTGTAAACGTTGTAAATTACGGCTGTGTGCGGGTGTAAATTACAGCTGTGTGCGGGTGTAAATTACAGCTGTGTGCGGGTGTAAACGCTGTAAATTATTGCTGTGTGTGGGTGTTAATTACGGCTGTGTGCGGGTGTAAATTACGGCTGTGTGCGGGTGTAAACACTGTAAATTACGGCCATGTGCGGGTGTAAACGCTGTAAATTACGGCTGTGTGCGGGTGTAAACGCTGTAAATTACGGCCGTGTGCGGGTGTAAATGCTGTAAATTACGGCCGTGTGCGGGTGTAAACGATGTAAATTACGGCCATGTGCGGGTGTAAACGCTGTAAATTACGGTCGTGTGGGAGTGTAAACGCTGTAAATTACAGCCGTGTGTGGGTGTAAAACGCTGAAAATTTACGGCTGTGTGCGGGTGTAAATTATGGCTTTGTGCGGGTGTAAACGCTGTAAATTACAGCCATGTGCGGGTGTAAACGCTGTAAATTACGGCTGTGTGCGGGAGCAAACGCTGTAATTTACGGCTGTGTGCGGGTGTAAACACTGTAAATTACGGCCGTGTGCGGGTGTAAACGCTGTAAATTACGGCCATGTACGGGTGTAAACGCTGTAAATTATGGCCGTGTGCGGGTGTAAACGCTGTAAATTACGGCTGTGTGTGGGAGTAAATTACGGCTGTGTGCGGGTGTAAATTACAGCTGTGTGCGGGTGTAAACATTGTAAATTACGGCTGTGTGCGGGTGTAAACACTGTAAATTATGGTCGTGTGCGGGTGTAAACGCTGTAATTTACGGCCATGTACGGGTGTAAACGCTGTAAATTACGGCCATGTACGGGTGGAAACGCTGTAAATTATGGCCGTGTGCGGGTGCAAAACGCTGCAAATTACGGCTGCGTACGGGTGTAAATTACGGCTGTGTGCGGGTGTAAACGCTGTAAATTACGGCCATGTGTGGGTGTAAACGCTGTAAATTACGGCCGTGTGCGGGTGTAAACGCTGTAAATTACAGCTGTGTGCGGGTGTAAATTACGGCTGTGTGCGGTTGTAAACGCTGTAAATTACGGCTGTGTGCGGGTGTAAATTACAGCTGTGTGCGGGTGTAAATTTCAGCTGTGTGCGGGTGTAAACATTGTAAATTACGGCTGTGTGCGGGTGTAAATTACAGCTGTGTGCGGGTGTAAACGCTGTAAATTACGGCTGTGTGCGGGTGTAAATTACGGCTGTGTGCGGGTGTAAATTACGGCTGTGTGCGGGTGTAAATTACGGCTGTGTGCGGGTGTAAACGCTGTAAATTACGGCTGTGTGCGGGTGTAAACGCTGTAAATTACGGCCGTGTGAGGGTGTAAACGCTGTAAATTACGGCCATGTGCGGGTGTAAACGCTGTAAATTACAGCCGTGTGCGGGTGTAAATGCTGTAAATTACGGCCGTGTGCGGGTGTAAACGATGCAAATTACGGCCATGTGCGGGTGTAAACGCTGTAAATTACGGCCATGTGGGGGTGTAAACGCTGTAAATTACAGCCGTGTGTGGGTGTAAAACGCTGTAAATTACGGCTGTGTGTGGGTGTAAATTATGGCTGTGTGCGGGTGTAAACGCTGTAAATTACAGCCATGTGTGGGTGTAAACGCTGTAAATTACGGCCATGTGCGGGTGTAAACGCTGTAAATTACGGCTGTGTGTGGGTGTAAACGCTGTAAATTACGGCCATGTACGGGTGTAAACGCTGTAAATTATGGCCGTGTGCGGGTGTAAACGCTGTAAATTATGGCCGTGTGTGGGTGTAAACGCTGTAAATTACGGCTGTGTGTGGGAGTAAATTACGGCTGTGTGCAGGTGTAAATTACAGCTGTGTGCGGGTGTAAACGCTGTAAATTACGGCTGGGTGCGGGTGTAAATGCTGTAAATTACAGCTGTGTGCGGGTGTAAACGCTGTAAATTACGGCTGTGTGCGGGTGTAAACGCTGTAAATTACAGCTGTGTGCGGGTGTAAACGCTGTAAATTACAGCTGTGTGCGGGTGTAAATGCTGTAAATTACGGCCATGTGGGGGTGTAAACGCTGTAAATTACTGCCTTGTGAGGGTGTAAATGCTGTAAATTACGGCCATGTGGGGGTGTAAACGCTGTAAATTACGGCCATGTGCGGGTGTAAACGCTGTAAATTACGGCTGTGTGCGGGTGTAAACACTGTAAATTACGGCTGTGTGCGGGTGTAAATGCTGTAAATTACGGCCGTGTGTGGGTGTAAACGCTGTAAATTACAGCCGTGTGCGGGTGTAAACGCTGTAAATTACGGCTGTGTGCGGGTGTAAATTATGGCTGTGTGCGGGTGTAAATGCTATAAATTACAGCCAAGTGTGGGTGTAAACGTTGTAAATTACGGCTGTGTGCGGGTGTAAATTACGGCTGTGTGCGGGTGTAAATTACTGCTGTGTGCGGGTGTAAACGCTGTAAATTATGGCTGTGTGCGGGTGTAAATTACGGCTGTGTGCGGGTGTAAACGCTGTAAATTACAGCCAAGTGTGGGTGTAAACGTTGTAAATTACGGCTGTGTGCGGGTGTAAATTACGGCTGTGTGCGGGTGTAAATTACTGCTGTGTGCGGGTGTAAACGCTGTAAATTACGGCTGAGTGCGGGTGTAAATTACGGCTGTGTGCGGGTGTAAATTATGGCTGTGTGCGGGTGTAAATTACGGCTGTGTGCGGGTGTAAATTACGGCTGTGTGCGGGTGTAAACGCTGTAAGTTATGGCTGTGTGCGGGAGCAAACGCTGTAATTTACGGCTGTGTGCGGGTGTAAACACTGTAAATTACGGCCGTGTGCGGGTGTAAACGCTGTAAATTACGGCCATGTATGGGTGTAAACGCTGTAAATTATGGCCGTGTGCGGGTGTAAACGCTGTAAATTACGGCTGTGTGCGGGTGTAAATTACGGCTGTGTGCGGGTGTAAACGCTGGAAATTACGGCCATGTGCGGGTGTAAACGTTGTAAATTACGGCTGTGTGCGGGTGTAAATTACAGCTGTGTGCGGGTGTAAACGTTGTAAATTACGGCTGTGTGCGGGTGTAAATTACGGCCATGTGCGGGTGTAAACGCTGTAAATTACGGCTGTGTGCGGGTGTAAACACTGTAAATTACGGCTGTGTGCGGGTGTAAATGCTGTAAATTACGGCCGTGTGTGGGTGTAAACGCTGTAAATTACAGCCGTGTGCGGGTGTAAACGCTGTAAATTACGGCTGTGTGCGGGTGTAAATTATGGCTGTGTGCGGGTGTAAATGCTGTAAATTACAGCCAAGTGTGGGTGTAAACGTTGTAAATTACGGCTGTGTGCGGGTGTAAATTACGGCTGTGTGCGGGTGTAAATTACTGCTGTGTGCGGGTGTAAACGCTGTAAATTATGGCTGTGTGCGGGTGTAAATTACGGCTGTGTGCGGGTGTAAACGCTGTAAATTACAGCCAAGTGTGGGTGTAAACGTTGTAAATTACGGCTGTGTGCGGGTGTAAATTACGGCTGTGTGCGGGTGTAAATTACTGCTGTGTGCGGGTGTAAACGCTGTAAAATACGGCTGAGTGCGGGTGTAAATTACGGTTGTGTGCGGGTGTAAATTATGGCTGTGTGCGGGTGTAAATTACGGCTGTGTGCGGGTGTAAATTACGGCTGTGTGCGGGTGTAAACGCTGTAAGTTATGGCTGTGTGCGGGAGCAAACGCTGTAATTTACGGCTGTGTGCGGGTGTAAACACTGTAAATTACGGCCGTGTGCGGGTGTAAACGCTGTAAATTACGGCCATGTATGGGTGTAAACGCTGTAAATTATGGCCGTGTGCGGGTGTAAACGCTGTAAATTACGGCTGTGTGCGGGTGTAAATTACGGCTGTGTGCGGGTGTAAACGCTGTAAATTACGGCCATGTGCGGGTGTAAACGTTGTAAATTACGGCTGTGTGCGGGTGTAAATTACAGCTGTGTGCGGGTGTAAACGTTGTAAATTACGGCTGTGTGCGGGTGTAAATTACGGCCATGTGCGGGTGTAAACGCTGTAAATTACGGCCATGTGGGGGTGTAAACGCTGTAAATTACAGCCGTGTGCGGGTGTAAACGCTGTAAATTATGGCTGTGTGCGGGTGTAAATTATGGCTGTGT
Source organism: Pelophylax lessonae (assembly GCF_965119305.1). NCBI lineage: Eukaryota > Metazoa > Chordata > Amphibia > Anura > Ranidae > Pelophylax > Pelophylax lessonae. Next base: position 206,904,810 of record NC_138780.1, read on the forward strand.
GCGGGTGTAAATGCTGTAAATTACAGCCATGTGTGGGTGTAAACGTTGTAAATTACGGCTGTGTGCGGGTTTAAATTACTGCTGTGTGCGGGTTTAAATGCTGTAAATTATGGCTGTGTGCGGGTGTAAATTACTGCTGTGTGCGGGTGTAAACGCTGTAAATTACGGCTGAGTGCGGGTGTAAATTACGGCTGTGTGCGGGTGTAAATTATGGCTGTGTGCGGGTGTAAACGCTGTAAGTTATGGCTGTGTGGGGGTGTAAACGCTGTAAATTACGGCCTTGTGAGGGTGTAAATGCTGTAAATTACGGCCATGTGGGGGTGTAAACGCTGTAAATTATGGCCATGTGCGGGTGTAAACGCTGTAAATTACGGCTGTGTGCGGGTGTAAACGCTGTAAATTACGGCCGTGTGCGGGTGTAAACGATGTAAATTACGGCCATGTGCGGGTGTAAACGCTGTAAATTACGGCCATGTGGGGGTGTAAACGCTGTAAATGACAGCCGTGTGCGGGTGTAAACGCTGTAAATTACGGCTGTGTGCGGGTGTAAATTATGGCTGTGTGCGGGTGTAAATGCTGTAAATTACAGCCAAGTGTGGGTGTAAACGTTGTAAATTACGGCTGTGTGCGGGTGTAAATTACTGCTGTGTGCGGTTGTAAACGCTGTAAATTATGGCTATGTGCGGGTGTAAACGCTGTAAATTACGGCTGTGTGTGGGTGTAAATGCTGTAAATTACGGCCGTGTGCGGGTGTAAACGATGTAAATTACGGCCATGTGCGGGTGTAAACGCTGTAAATTACGGCCATGTGGGGGTGTAAACGCTGTAAATGACAGCCGTGTGCGGGTGTAAACGCTGTAAATTACGGCTGTGTGCGGGTGTAAATTATGGCTGTGTGCGGGTGTAAATGCTGTAAATTACAGCCAAGTGTGGGTGTAAACGTTGTAAATTACGGCTGTGTGCGGGTGTAAATTACTGCTGTGTGCGGTTGTAAACGCTGTAAATTATGGCTATGTGCGGGTGTAAATTACGGCTGTGTGCGGGTGTAAATTACGGCTGTGTGCGGGTGCAAATTACGGCTGTGTGCGGGTGTAAACGCTGTAAAATACGGCTGAGTGCGGGTGTAAATTACGGCTGTGTGCGGGTGTAAATTATGGCTGTGTGCGGGTGTAAATTACGGGTGTGTGCTGGTGTAAATTACGGCTGTGTGCGGGTGTAAACGCTGTAAGTTATGGCTGTGTGCGGGAGCAAACGCTGTAATTTACGGCTGTGTGCGGGTGTAAACACTGTAAATTACGGCCGTGTTCGGGTGTAAACGCTGTAAATTACGGCCATGTATGGGTGTAAACGCTGTAAATTATGGCCGTGTGCGGGTGTAAATTACGGCTGTGTGCGGGTGTAAACGCTGTAAATTACGGCCATGTGCGGGTGTAAACGTTGTAAATTACGGCCGTGTGCAGGTGTAAATGCTGTAAATTACAGCTGTGTGCGGGTGTAAATTACAGCTGTGTGCGGGTGTAAACGTTGTAAATTACGGCTGTGTGCGGGTGTAAATTACGGCCATGTGCGGGTGTAAACGCTGTAAATTACGGCCATGTGGGGGTGTAAACGCTGTAAATTACAGCCGTGTGCGGGGGTAAACGCTGTAAATTATGGCTGTGTGCGGGTGTAAATTATGGCTGTGTGCGGGTGTAAATGCTGTAAATTACAGCCATGTGTGGGTGTAAACGTTGTAAATTACGGCTGTGTGCGGGTGTAAATTACTGCTGTGTGCGGGTTTAAACGCTGTAAATTATGGCTGTGTGCGGGTGTAAATTACTGCTGTGTGCGGGTGTAAACGCTGTAAATTACGGCTGAGTGCGGGTGTAAATTACGGCTGTGTGCGGGTGTAAATTATGGCTGTGTGTGGGTGTAAATTACGGGTGTGTGCTGGTGTAAATTACGGCTGTGTGCGGGTGTAAACGCTGTAAGTTATGGCTGTGTGGGGGTGTAAACGCTGTAAATTACGGCCTTGTGAGGGTGTAAATGCTGTAAATTACGGCCATGTGGGGGTGTAAACGCTGTAAATTACGGCCATGTGCGGGTGTAAACGCTGTAAATTACGGCTGTGTGCGGGTGTAAACGCTGTAAATTACGGCCGTGTGCGGGTGTAAATGCTGTAAATTACAGCCGTGTGCGAGTGTAAACGATGTAAATTACGGCCATGTGCGGGTGTAAACGCTGTAAATTACGGCCATGTGGGGGTGTAAACGCTGTAAATTACAGCCGTGTGCGGGTGTAAACGCTGTAAATTATGGCTGTGTGCGGGTGTAAATTATGGCTGTGTGCGGGTGTAAATGCTGTAAATTACAGCCAAGTGTGGGTGTAAACGTTGTAAATTACGGCTGTGTGAGGGTGTAAATTACGGCTGTGTGCGGGTGTAAATTACTGCTGTGTGAGGGTGTAAACGCTGTAAATTATGGCTGTGTGCGGGTGTAAATTACGGCTGTGTGCGGGTGTAAACGCTGTAAATTACAGCCAAGTGTGGGTGTAAACGTTGTAAATTACGGCTGTGTGCGGGTGTAAATTACGGCTGTGTGCGGGTGTAAATTACTGCTGTGTGCGGGTGTAAACGCTGTAAATTACGGCTGAGTGCGGGTGTAAATTACGGCTGTGTGCGGGTGTAAATTATGGCTGTGTGCGGGTGTAAATTATGGCTGTGTGCGGGTGTAAATGCTGTAAATTACAGCCAAGTGTGGGTGTAAACGTTGTAAATTACGGCTGTGTGCGGGTGTAAATTACTGCTGTGTGCGGTTGTAAACGCTGTAAATTATGGCTATGTGCGGGTGTAAACGCTGTAAATTACGGCTGTGTGTGGGTGTAAATGCTGTAAATTACGGCCGTGTGCGGGTGTAAACGATGTAAATTACGGCCATGTGCGGGTGTAAACGCTATAAATTACGGCCATGTGGGGGTGTAAACGCTGTAAATGACAGCCGTGTGCGGGTGTAAACGCTGTAAATTACGGCTGTGTGCGGGTGTAAATTATGGCTGTGTGCGGGTGTAAATGCTGTAAATTACAGCCAAGTGTGGGTGTAAACGTTGTAAATTACGGCTGTGTGCGGGTGTAAATTACTGCTGTGTGCGGTTGTAAACGCTGTAAATTATGGCTATGTGCGGGTGTAAATTACGGCTGTGTGCGGGTGTAAATTACGGCTGTGTGCGGGTGCAAATTACGGCTGTGTGCGGGTGTAAACGCTGTAAAATACGGCTGAGTGCGGGTGTAAATTACGGCTGTGTGCGGGTGTAAATTATGGCTGTGTGCGGGTGTAAATTACGGGTGTGTGCTGGTGTAAATTACGGCTGTGTGCGGGTGTAAACGCTGTAAGTTATGGCTGTGTGCGGGAGCAAACGCTGTAATTTACAGCTGTGTGCGGGTGTAAACACTGTAAATTACGGCCGTGTTCGGGTGTAAACGCTGTAAATTACGGCCGTGTGCGGGTGTAAACGCTGTAAATTAGGGCTGTGTGCGGGTGTAAATTATGGCTGTGTGCGGGTGTAAATGCTGTAAATTACAGCCATGTGTGGGTGTAAACGTTGTAAATTACGGCTGTGTGCGGGTGTAAATTACTGCTGTGTGCGGGTTTAAACGCTGTAAATTATGGCTGTGTGCGGGTGTAAATTACTGCTGTGTGCGGGTGTAAACGCTGTAAATTACGGCTGAGTGCGGGTGTAAATTACGGCTGTGTGCGGGTGTAAATTATGGCTGTGTGTGGGTGTAAATTACGGGTGTGTGCTGGTGTAAATTACGGCTGTGTGCGGGTGTAAACGCTGTAAGTTATGGCTGTGTGGGGGTGTAAACGCTGTAAATTACGGCCTTGTGAGGGTGTAAATGCTGTAAATTACGGCCATGTGCGGGTGTAAACGCTGTAAATTACGGCTGTGTGCGGGTGTAAACGCTGTAAATTACGGCCGTGTGCGGGTGTAAATGCTGTAAATTACAGCCGTGTGCGAGTGTAAACGATGTAAATTACGGCCATGTGCGGGTGTAAACGCTGTAAATTACGGCCATGTGGGGGTGTAAACGCTGTAAATTACAGCCGTGTGCGGGTGTAAACGCTGTAAATTATGGCTGTGTGCGGGTGTAAATTATGGCTGTGTGCGGGTGTAAATGCTGTAAATTACAGCCAAGTGTGGGTGTAAACGTTGTAAATTACGGCTGTGTGAGGGTGTAAATTACGGCTGTGTGCGGGTGTAAATTACTGCTGTGTGAGGGTGTAAACGCTGTAAATTATGGCTGTGTGCGGGTGTAAATTACGGCTGTGTGCGGGTGTAAACGCTGTAAATTACAGCCAAGTGTGGGTGTAAACGTTGTAAATTACGGCTGTGTGCGGGTGTAAATTACGGCTGTGTGCGGGTGTAAATTACTGCTGTGTGCGGGTGTAAACGCTGTAAATTACGGCTGAGTGCGGGTGTAAATTACGGCTGTGTGCGGGTGTAAATTATGGCTGTGTGCGGGTGTAAATTACTGCTGTGTGCGGGTGTAAACGCTGTAAATTACGGCTGAGTGCGGGTGTAAATTACGGCTGAGTGCGGGTGTAAATTACGGGTGTGTGCTGGTGTAAATTACGGCTGTGTGCGGGTGTAAACGCTGTAAGTTATGGCTGTGTGCGGGAGCAAACGCTGTAATTTACGGCTGTGTGCGGGTGTAAACACTGTAAATTACGGCCGTGTGCGGGTGTAAACGCTGTAAATTACGGCCATGTACGGGTGTAAACGCTGTAAATTATGGCCGTGTGCGGGTGTAAACGCTGTAAATTACGGCTGTGTGCGGGTGTAAATTACGGCTGTGTGCGGGTGTAAACGCTGTAAATTATGGCCATGTGCGGGTGTAAACGTTGTAAATTACGGCCGTGTGCGGGTGTAAATGCTGTAAATTACAGCTGTGTGCGGGTGTAAATTTCAGCTGTGTGCGGGTGTAAACGTTGTAAATTACGGCTGTGTGCGGGTGTAAATTACGGCCATGTGCGGGTGTAAACGCTGTAAATTACGGCCATGTGGGGGTGTAAACGCTGTAAATTACGGCTGTGTGCGGGTGTAAATTACGGCTGTGTGCGGGTGTAAACGCTGTAAATTATGGCCATGTGCGGGTGTAAACGTTGTAAATTACGGCCGTGTGCGGGTGTAAATGCTGTAAATTACAGCTGTGTGCGGGTGTAAACGTTGTAAATTGCGGCTGTGTGCGGGTGTAAATTACGGCCATGTGCGGGTGTAAACGCTGTAAATTACGGCCATGTGGGGGTGTAAACGCTGTAAATTACAGCCGTGTGCGGGTGTAAACGCTGTAAATTACGGCTGTGTGCGGGTGTAAATTATGGCTGTGTGCGGGTGTAAATGCTGTAAATTACAGCCATGTGTGGGTGTAAACGTTGTAAATTACGGCTGTGTGCGGGTTTAAATTACTGCTGTGTGCGGGTTTAAACGCTGTAAATTATGGCTGTGTGCGGGTGTAAACGCTGTAAATTACAGCCATGTGTGGGTGTAAACGTTGTATATTACTGCTGTGTGCGGGTGTAAATTACGGCTGTGTGCGGGTGTAAATTATGGCTGTGTGCGGGTGTAAACGCTTTAAATTACGGCTGTGTGCGCGTGTAAATTACGGCTGTGTGCGGGTGTAAATTACGGCTGTGTGCGGGTGTAAATTACTGCTGTGTGCGGGTGTAAACGCTGTAAAATACGGCTGAGTGCGGGTGTAAATTACGGCTGTGTGCGGGTGTAAATTATGGCTGTGTGCGGGTGTAAATTACGGGTGTGTGCTGGTGTAAATTACGGCTGTGTGCGGGTGTAAACGCTGTAAGTTATGGCTGTGTGCGGGAGCAAACGCTGTAAGTTACGGCTGTGTGCGGGTGTAAACACTGTAAATTACGGCCGTGTGCGGGTGTAAACGCTGTAAATTATGGCCGTGTGCGGGTGTAAACGCTGTAAATTACGGCTGTGTGCGGGTGTAAATTACGGCTGTGTGCGGGTGTAAACGCTGTAAATTACGGCCATGTGCGGGTGTAAACGTTGTAAATTACGGCTGTGTGCGGGTGTAAATTACAGCTGTGTGCGGGTGTAAACGTTGTAAATTACGGCTGTGTGCGAGTGTAAATTACGGCCATGTGCGGTTGTAAACGCTGTAAATTACGGCCATGTGGGGGTGTAAACGCTGTAAATTACAGCCGTGTGCGGGTGTAAACGCTGTAAATTATGGCTGTGTGCGGGTGTAAATTATGGCTGTGTGCGGGTGTAAATGCTGTAAATTACAGCCATGTGTGGGTGTAAACGTTGTAAATTACGGCTGTGTGCGGGTGTAAATTACGGCTGTGTGCGGGTGTAAACGCTGTAAATTACGGCCATGTGCGGGTGTAAACGTTGTAAATTACGGCTGTGTGCGGGTGTAAATTACAGCTGTGTGCAGGTGTAAACGTTGTAAATTACGGCTGTGTGCGAGTGTAAATTACGGCCATGTGCGGTTGTAAACGCTGTAAATTACGGCCATGTGGGGGTGTAAACTCTGTAAATTACAGCCGTGTGCGGGTGTAAACGCTGTAAATTATGGCTGTGTGCGGGTGTAAATTATGGCTGTGTGCGGGTGTAAATGCTGTAAATTACAGCCATGTGTGGGTGTAAACGCTGTAAATTATGGCTGTGTGCGGGTGTAAATTATGGCTGTGTGCGGGTGTAAATGCTGTAAATTACAGCCATGTGTGGGTGTAAACGTTGTAAATTACTGCTGTGTGCGGGTTTAAACGCTGTAAATTATGGCTGTGTGCGGGTGTAAATTACTGCTGTGTGCGGGTGTAAACGCTGTAAATTACGGCTGAGTGCGGGTGTAAATTACGGCTGTGTGCGGGTGTAAATTATGGCTGTGTGCGGGTGTAAACGCTGTAAGTTATGGCTGTGTGGGGGTGTAAACGCTGTAAATTACGGCCTTGTGAGGGTGTAAATGCTGTAAATTACGGCCATGTGGGGGTGTAAACGCTGTAAATTACGGCCATGTGCGGGTGTAAACGCTGTAAATTACGGCTGTGTGCGGGTGTAAACGCTGTAAATTACGGCCGTGTGTGGGTGTAAATGCTGTAAATTACGGCCGTGTGCGGGTGTAAACGATGTAAATTACGGCCATGTGCGGGTGTAAACGCTGTAAATTACGGCCATGTGGGGGTGTAAACGCTGTAAATGACAGCCGTGTGCGGGTGTAAACGCTGTAAATTACGGCTGTGTGCGGGTGTAAATTATGGCTGTGTGCGGGTGTAAATGCTGTAAATTACAGCCAAGTGTGGGTGTAAACGTTGTAAATTACGGCTGTGTGCGGGTGTAAATTACTGCTGTGTGCGGTTGTAAACGCTGTAAATTATGGCTATGTGCGGGTGTAAATTACGGCTGTGTGCGGGTGTAAATTACGGCTGTGTGCAGGTGCAAATTACGGCTGTGTGCGGGTGTAAACGCTGTAAATTACAGCCAAGTGTGGGTGTAAACGTTGTAAATTACGGCTGTGTGTGGGTGTAAATTACGGCTGTGTGCGGGTGTAAATTACTGCTGTGTGCGGGTGTAAACGCTGTAAAATACGGCTGAGTGCGGGTGTAAATTACGGCTGTGTGCGGGTGTAAATTATGGCTGTGTGCGGGTGTAAATTACGGGTGTGTGCTGGTGTAAATTACGGCTGTGTGCGGGTGTAAACGCTGTAAGTTATGGCTGTGTGCGGGAGCAAACGCTGTAATTTACGGCTGTGTGCGGGTGTAAACACTGTAAATTACGGCCGTGTTCGGGTGTAAACGCTGTAAATTACGGCCATGTATGGGTGTAAACGCTGTAAATTATGGCCGTGTGCGGGTGTAAACGCTGTAAATTACGGCTGTGTGCGGGTGTAAATTACGGCTGTGTGCGGGTGTAAACGCTGTAAATTACGGCCATGTGCGGGTGTAAACGTTGTAAATTACGGCCGTGTGCAGGTGTAAATGCTGTAAATTACAGCTGTGTGCGGGTGTAAATTACAGCTGTGTGCGGGTGTAAACGTTGTAAATTACGGCTGTGTGCGGGTGTAAACGCTGTAAATTACGGCCATGTGGGGGTGTAAACGCTGTAAATTACAGCCGTGTGCGGGTGTAAACGCTGTAAATTATGGCTGTGTGCGGGTGTAAATTATGGCTGTGTGCGGGTGTAAATGCTGTAAATTACAGCCATGTGTGGGTGTAAACGTTGTAAATTACGGCTGTGTGCGGGTGTAAATTACTGCTGTGTGCGGGTTTAAACGCTGTAAATTATGGCTGTGTGCGGGTGTAAATTACTGCTGTGTGCGGGTGTAAACGCTGTAAATTACGGCTGAGTGCGGGTGTAAATTACGGCTGTGTGCGGGTGTAAATTATGGCTGTGTGTGGGTGTAAATTACGGGTGTGTGCTGGTGTAAATTACGGCTGTGTGCGGGTGTAAACGCTGTAAGTTATGGCTGTGTGGGGGTGTAAACGCTGTAAATTACGGCCTTGTGAGGGTGTAAATGCTGTAAATTACGGCCATGTGGGGGTGTAAACGCTGTAAATTACGGCCATGTGCGGGTGTAAACGCTGTAAATTACGGCTGTGTGCGGGTGTAAACGCTGTAAATTACGGCCGTGTGCGGGTGTAAATGCTGTAAATTACAGCCGTGTGCGAGTGTAAACGCTGTAAATTACGGCCATGTGGGGGTGTAAACGCTGTAAATTACAGCCGTGTGCGGGTGTAAACGCTGTAAATTATGGCTGTGTGCGGGTGTAAATTACGGCTGTGTCCGGGTGTAAATTACTGCTGTGTGAGGGTGTAAACGCTGTAAATTATGGCTGTGTGCGGGTGTAAATTACGGCTGTGTGCGGGTGTAAACGCTGTAAATTACAGCCAAGTGTGGGTGTAAACGTTGTAAATTATGGCTGTGTGCGGGTGTAAATTACGGCTGTGTGCGGGTGTAAATTACTGCTGTGTGCGGGTGTAAACGCTGTAAATTACGGCTGAGTGCGGGTGTAAATTACGGCTGTGTGCGGGTGTAAATTATGGCTGTGTGCGGGTGTAAATTACGGGTGTGTGCTGGTGTAAATTACGGCTGTGTGCGGGTGTAAACGCTGTAAGTTATGGCTGTGTGCGGGAGCAAACGCTGTAATTTACGGCTGTGTGCGGGTGTAAACACTGTAAATTACGGCCGTGTGCGGGTGTAAACGCTGTAAATTACGGCCATGTACGGGTGTAAACGCTGTAAATTATGGCCGTGTGCGGGTGTAAACGCTGTAAATTACGGCTGTGTGCGGGTGTAAATTACGGCTGTGTGCGGGTGTAAACGCTGTAAATTATGGCCATGTGCGGGTGTAAACGTTGTAAATTACGGCCGTGTGCGGGTGTAAATGCTGTAAATTACAGCTGTGTGCGGGTGTAAATTACAGCTGTGTGCGGGTGTAAACGTTGTAAATTACGGCTGTGTGCGGGTGTAAATTACGACCATGTGCGGGTGTAAACGCTGTAAATTACGGCCATGTGGGGGTGTAAACGCTGTAAATTACAGCCGTGTGCGGGTGTAAACGCTGTAAATTACGGCTGTGTGCGGGTGTAAATTATGGCTGTGTGCGGGTGTAAATGCTGTAAATTACAGCCATGTGTGGGTGTAAACGTTGTAAATTACGGCTGTGTGCGGGTGTAAATTACTGCTGTGTGCGGGTGTAAATTACGGCTGTGTGCGGGTGTAAATTACTGCTGTGTGCGGGTGTAAATTATGGCTGTGTGCGGGTGTAAATGCTGTAAATTGCAGCCATGTGTGGGTGTAAACGTTGTAAATTACGGCTGTGTGCGGGTGTAAATTACTGCTGTGTGCGGGTTTAAACGCTGTAAATTATGGCTGTGTACGGGTGTAAACGCTGTAAATTACAGCCATGTGTGGGTGTAAACGTTGTAAATTACGGCTGTGTGCGGGTGTAAATTACTGCTGTGTGCGGGTGTAAATTGCGGCTGTGTGCGGGTGTAAATTACGGCTGTGTGCGGGTGTAAATTACGGCTGTGTGCGGGTGTAAATTATGGCTGTGTGCGGGTGTAAATTATGGCTGTGTGCGGGTGTAAATTACGGCTGTGTGCGGGTGTAAATTATGGCTGTGTGCGGGTGTAAATTATGGCTGTGTGCGGGTGTAAATTACGGCTGTGTGCGGGTGTAAATTATGGCTGTGTGCGGGTGTAAATTATGGCTGTGTGCGGGTGTAAATTACGGCTGTGTGCGGGTGTAAATTACGGCTGTGTGCGGGAGCCTTGGAAACGCAAAATTCCTGATGACCCCCCGGAGAGAGAAACCCCCCCCCCTTCCCCTGCATCGTCACCATGAGCATCGGCCTATCAGATCCATCGGTGTTGAAGTTGTGATTGGGAACGGGGAATGTTTTCCTTACAATGATTTTAGTCGGTAGTTTCCCGCACCCTCGGCCTGCGGCTCTTTATGAGCTCAGCGGGGATTTTTTTTCCCATGTCCGTCATCAAGTTGTAATTATCGCCGTTCTCAGAACTCGGAACGGAATCACAGATGGGGGAGGGTAACGGCAAGATGGTGGAATTTTCGCAGCCCCACCACATGCCAAAACCGCGCCGGGGAAACGCACCGACATTTTGTTGGCGCTCTAGAAATGAAAACAGAGGAAGTCAGGGAGAGTTGTGCGGGCGGCTCCACCCACATTACAATTCACCTCTGTTATCTCACAGGGAAAAAGGGAAAAGATACGCGGGGGGGGGGGGAGGGAATATCGCTTTCCGAAATGCCGGCAACCCGCAGCAACTGGCGCAAGAATGATCGAACCGGGGAGACGACGGAAGATTCGGTTTTTGAACTTGAATATTATTCTCTGCAGAAAGAGATTTAGAAAATCAGTTTAAATATTGGCGATTGTTTTGCGTATTTCCAACGTATCGCTTTCTATCGCCATCCAATCTCATTGTATCCAATTGTATCACCGTCCAATCTCATTGTATCCAATTATATAACTCTCCAATCTCATTGTTTTAATGTCCAATCTCAGTTTATCCAATTGTATCACTGTGCAATCTCATTGGGGTTGATTTACTAAAGGCACATAGACTCTGTATTTTGCTGTTGCCCCAGAGTTTAGTAAATGAGGGGAAGCTCTGCTGACTTCCATCATCCAATCATGTGCAAGCAAAACGTATTATTTTTTTTTTCCTTGCCCACGATGACCTCATTCATTGAGCTCCGGGGTGACTGCACTTTGCAGAGTGCGCCGTCTATTTGCCTTCAGTAAATGCACCCCTTTGTATTGAATTGTATGACTTTGTTTTCCTGTAGATATAAATCCCGATGAAGATTCTATGTTGGATATTTCACGTTGTTGTATCACAAGCGTTTTCAATAAACCTTTTATATGGAAAAAATAAAAGACGCAGATTTCTCACCTCTGTCCGGGTTCACACGTCGGTCACAATATTGGATGCTTTCTCCACACGCACAGAAACGCGCCGCTCTTTAGCGGATGCGCGGCGGTGCTATTTTCTCCTGAGGACATCATTCTGCGTTTAGGTGCATCGCGATTCTATAAATGGGTCCGGGACTTCTATGATGTGTGGGGCAGCTCATTGAAATGAAAGTACCGCCCTGCACACGGCACGCAGGAAGGTGCAGAAAACACGCACACGCTCGCTGCCGCGGCTGATTGGTGTGATCGGAGCCTGGGTCTCATTTTAAAGACATTTTCATTCTTTTAACCACTTTACCGCTGAGTACTGGAATAGTACTGCAGCAAAGTGGCACGTTCCCGTCTGACGACGTAGACCTACGTCGCCAGACTCCTCCCCTGTAGGCGGCGCTCGCCGCTGCTCTGCCCCGATCGTCGGGGATCTAGTGCGGAGATCCGCCCGCCTGTGTAAACACAAGCGGGCGGATCTCCTCAGTGACAGGGAGTGACAGATCGGAGGGTTCAGCATAGCTGGACATCCGATCTGTCCCTGTCTCACACAGTCACCTCCCCCCCCACACGTCAGTAAGCGCCAGGCATACATTAACCCCTCCCTCTCCAATAAAGTTAACCCCTTCCCTGCCAGTGTCATTTTTACAGTAACAGTGCATATGTATAGCACTGATTACTGTAGTAATGTCACTGGTACCCCCAAAAGTGTCAAAAATGTCAGTCAAGGGTCCGATCTGCCGCAATGTCGCAGTCCCGCAAAAAAAAATCGCAGATCGCCGCCATTACTCGTTAAAAAAAAAAAACACCAAAAATGACATAAATCTTTCCCTTTGTTAGTAAACGCAATAACTTTTGTGCAAACCAATCAAAATACGCTTATTGCGATTTTTTTTTTACCAAACATGGGTAGCAGAAAACAAATTGGCCAAAAAATTTTAAAAAAATTGGTTTTTACATCTTTTTTGGGGGGAATTTCATATAAAAAAATGTTAAAAATATTGTTATTTTTTCAAAATAAACGCTCTTTTTTTGTTTATAGCGCAAAAAATAAAAATCGCACAGGTGATCAAATACCACCAAAAGAAAGCTCTGTTTGTGGGAAAAAAAGGACGTCAATTTCGTTTGGGTATGGCGTCGCACGACCGCGCAATTGTCAGTTAAAGTCGCACAGCGCCGAATCGCAAAAAGTGGCCCAGACGTAAGACAGCAAAATGCTCTAGTGGTAAAGTGGTTAAAGCTTAGTGACGAAACATGTAGGGAGGAGGTTATCACTCACGGTGATCTGAATACAGCTTCCTATGTAACTCTACTACCATTGAAAAGAATAGGCTGCAATTTTGATGTCCAGCGACTACACTCTCATGTCACTGTGGACACAAATGTGCAGCAACTGGGTGTTAAAATTCCCTGACGGGATTCAAACCCATGACCAGCCACACCCCAGGCGGTAGCCCTGCTTACTAGGCTACTGGACTTTCTGGACTTTCCTCCCTGAAGCCTATTATTCAACCTTAGTCTTGCCAAGCCTTGCTCATCACCCTTGATTCCCCACACCTGGTACTTCCCTATATAAGTCCAGCCCCTTGCACTCCAGCTTGCTGATTATTGAGCTCCTGAGCCTTGATCAAACGTCTCCTCATCTGCTGCTCTTGCCTACTAGCGTAAGTCCACTGCTGACCAGGAATTGACTACCGACTACTCTTCTTCTTTGCCCCTACCTACTGAACTGCTACCTCTGACCAAGCTTACTGCTGCCCGCCCTGACCTTTGGCTCGTCTGACCTCTCTCTCTGGTTATCCCTTGTCTGCTTCTCCACCTCCGGACCGAACCTGCACTCTGCCTGGCTGGGTGATCCTGGGGACTGCGACCTGGTGTTAGCTTGCAGCGCAGTCTATCCCCACCATCAGGGGCTCTGGTGAATACCAGCTAGCACTTAGTTTCCGCACCTCAGGGGAACCCGTGTCCTCATCAGAGTACTACCTAGTGTCCATCCGGTATCCAGCACTGCCACCACCGTAGCCGATTTGCCTGACCACGCCTCCGCCAGACTTCCTCCACCTACTACCTGCCTGCGGTCCTTGCCATTGGGCTCCACTCCTACCTACAGCGAGCTGTCCTCTGACTCAGGTGAGCCTGTAGGATTGTTACACTCCCCTTTCTTGCTGCCGCATTTACACACCGTGGGCATTAAGAGGGTAAAATAATTCCCTGTGATCCTACCATGAAGGCCTTTGTTCAGGCACTTCCTGTTTACAGGGTGACCACACACTTCCCGTCTCCCAGCTGTGCTTCAGTGTTGTCACCTTATCATACCAGCTTCTACAAGTGGCCTCTTTATTCACTTTTCATGATTTTTCCTCTCCTCCCCCTCCTGATACACAATTTGACATTACACTTCTTATTGTAACATGATGAATTTCTCCCAAAATAACATTTTTTTTTGTGGCAGCCTCCTCATTGCTTGAAGAAGCATTGAGGGTTTTGTTGCTCTTCTAGCTGTAAGTGGAGATCTTTCCATCTCCAGGACCTGTGCCGGAGTTCTGGCAGAACGTCCCAGCTTGGAGGAGCTGAGAAAGGAGCGCTGAGCTCTAACCCCGAGTTCACCGAGTTATAGAGGCCGGGTGTTGGGTGTTTTAGAAGGCCAAAGCCTGCGCCTCTATCAGCGCTTAATGAAGCAAGACCTGCAACAGAGATAGCCGCTTTCAGCCCACAAAAGCTTTTAGATGTCTCCTTTTACTTTGATCCATTTCAGTTCATTTGAGCTGTGATGAGGTGACTCTACCTCGCTCTCTTCCCCCCTCAGATAAACCTCCTTTTTCCAGGAGGACAATAGGATCATTTTCCTGCCTTATCCTTAAACAAGTTTGGAGATCTTCAGTCAAGTTCTATTACAAGCCAGTAAAAGGGACGACTATCTCCCTCCCTCCCCCCCCGGGAATGGTGGGGGGAGAATAGGCAGAGACCTTATTAAAAGTCCACAAGGACAGCGAGGAATACACAGCAAAACTTCTCTTTCTGTCTTTCTTTTTTTCTCTCTCTCTTTCTTTCTTTCATTCTTTCTTCCCCCCCCCCCCCCTGCTTCTTTTGCGTTCTTTATCCCCCCCTGCCTTCCTTTTCTTCTATCCCCCTTCCCTGGCTTATTTCCATTTCTTTACCCCCTCCTTGCTTTCCTTCCCTTCTATTCCCCCCTCCCTGCCTTCCTTCCCTTCCATTCCCCCTCCCTGCCTTCCTTTCCTTTCCTTTCTGTCCCCCCTCTCTGCCTTCCTTCCCTTCTATTCTATTCCCCCCATCCCTGCCTTATTTCCCTTCCCTTCTATTCCCCCCTCCCTGCTTTCCTTTCCTTTCTTTCCCCCCTACTGGTCTTCCTTCAATTCCATTCCCCCTCTCTGCCTTCCTTTCCTTTCTGTCCCCCCTTTCTGCCTTCCTTCCCTTCTATTCCCCCCTCCCTGTCTTCCTTCCCTTCCATTCTGTTACCCCCTCCTTGCCTTCCTTCCCTTCCTTTCCCCCCTCCTTGCCTTCCTTCCCCCTCTACTCCTCCCTCCCTGTCTTCCTTCCCTTCCTTTCCCACCTCCCTGCCATCTTTCCTGTCCATTCCCCCTCTCTGCCTTCCTTCCATTTCTTTCCCCCCTCCCTTTCTTCCTTCTATTCTATTCCCCCCCCCCCTCCCTGCCTTCCTTCTATTCCCCCTTCCCTGCATTCCTTCTATTCCCCCCTCCCTGCCTTCCTTCTATTCCCCCTTCCCTGCCTTCCTTCCCGTCCATTCCCCCTCTCTGCGTTCATTCCCTTTCTTTCCCCCCTCCCTTTCTTCCTTCCATTCCATCCCCCCCCCTCCCTGCCTTCCTTCTATTCCCCCCTCCCTGCCTTCCTTCTATCCCCCCTCCCTTCCTTCTATTCCCCCCTCCCTGCCTTCCTTCTATTCCCCCCTCCCTGCCTTCCTTCTATTCCCCCTCCCTGCCTTCCTTCTATTCCCCCCCCCCGCCTTCCTTCTATCCCCCCCCCTCTCAGCCTTCCTTCTATTCCCCCTCTCTGCCTTCCTTCCATTTCTTTCCCCCCTCTCTTTCTCCCTTCTATTCTATTTCCCCTTCCCTGCCTTCCTTCCCTTTCTTCCCCCCCTCCATGTCTTCCTTCCCTTCCATTCCTCCTCCCTGTCTTCCTTTCCTTTCTGTCCCCCCTCCCTGCGTTCCTTCCCTTCTATTCCCCCTCCCTGCTTTCCTTCCCTTTCTTTCCCCCCTCCCTGCTTTCCTTTCCTTTCCTCCCCCCCCTCCATGTCTTCCTTCCCTTCCATTCCCCCTCCCTGCCTTCCTTTCCTTTCTGTCCCCCCTCTCTGCCTTCCTTCCCTTCTATTATATTCCCCCCTCCCTGTCTTATTTCCCTTCCCTTCCCCCCTACCGGTCTTCCTTCACTTCCATTCCCCCTCTCTGCCTTCCTTTCCTTTCTGTCCCACCTTTCTGCCTTCCTTCCCTTCTATTCCCCCCTCCCTGTCTTCCTTCCCTTCCATTCTGTTACCCCCTCCTTGCCTTCCTTCCCTTCCTTTCCCCCTCCTTGCCTTCCTTCCCCCTCTACTCCTCCCTCCCTGTCTTCCTTCCCTTCCTTTCCCTCCTCCCTGCCATCTTTCCTGTCCATTCCCCCTCTCTGCCTTCCTTCCATTTCTTCCCCCCCCTCCCGGCCTTCCTTCTATTTTATTCCCCCTCCCTGCCTTCCTTCTATTCCCCCTTCCCTGCCTTCCTTCCCTTCCTTTCCCCCCTCCCTTTCTTCCTTCTATTTTATTCCCCCCTCCCTTCCTTCCTTCTATCCCCCCCTCCCTTCCTTCTATTCCCCCCTCCTGGCCTTCCTTCTATTGCCCCCCTCTCAGCCTTCCTTCTATTCCCCCCCTCCCTTCCTTCTATTCCCCCCTCCTGGCCTTCCTTCTATTGCCCCCCTCTCAGCCTTCCTTCTATTCCCCCCCTCCCGGCCTTCCTTCTATTCCCCCCCTCCCTGCCTTCCTTCTCTTACAACCCCCCCCCCCCCCCCCTGCCTTCCTTTTCCCTCTTCCTGAATTCCTTCCCTTTCTTTTAGTGGGCCGATGTAAGGGAGAGGAGGCCGTGTATTCTTGCATCTCACTGTGCCCATCATGGCTGTATGTGCCGACTATGTGTGCGTTGTCACTCAGGATTGCAGAGCTCTGAGAATCACACCGGGTGCTCTGTGATTCCTGAATAAAAATGAAGATATTTTTAAGAGCAGCAACTGGTGTGCGGATCATTCTCCTATCTGTGAGAATTAAACCCCCGGGTGACAACTCTGGACCTGCTAACAGACTGTTGTCACCTGGGGACAGGAAGGGTGGATAGGACCAGTAAGCAGAGGTGGAACTGCATATGAGAACACCGGTGACAGTCTGCTGGAGTGCAGGAGAACATCAGGATAGAGGAGTGCAGGAGGACATCGGGATAGAGGAGTGCAGGAGGACATCGGGATAGAGGAGTGCAGGAGGACATCGGGATAGAGGAGTGCAGGAGGACATCGGGATAGAGGAGTGCAGGAGGACATCGGGATAGGGGAGTGCAGGAGGACATCGGTATAGAGGAGTTCAGGAGGACATCAGGATAGAGGAGTGCAGGAGGACATCGGGATAGAGGAGTGCAGGAGGACATCAGGATAGAGGAGTGCAGGAGGACATCGGGATAGAGGAGTGCAGGAGGACATCAGGATATAGGAGTGCAGGAGGACATCGGGATAGAGGAGTGCAGGAGGGCATCGGGATAGAGGAGTGCAGGAGGACATCGGGATAGAGGAGTGCAGGAGGACATCGGGATAGAGGAGTGCAGGAGGACATCGGGATAGAGGAGTGCAGGAGGACATCAGGATATAGGAGTGCAGGAGGACATCGGGATAGAGGAGTGCAGGAGGGCATCGGGATAGAGGAGTGCAGGAGGACATAGGGATAGGGGAGTGCAGGAGGACATCGGGATAGAGGAGTGCAGGAGGACATCAGGATATAGGAGTGCAGGAGGACATCGGGATAGAGGAGTGCAGGAGGGCATCGGGATAGAGGAGTGCAGGAGGACATCGGGATAGAGGAGTGCAGGAGGACATCGGGATAGAGGAGTGCAGGAGGACATCGGGATAGAGGAGTGCAGGAGGACATCGGGATAGAGGAGTGCAGGAGGACATCGGGATAGAGGAGTGCAGGAGGACATCGGTATAGAGGAGTTCAGGAGGACATCAGGATAGAGGAGTGCAGGAGGACATTGGGATAGAGGAGTGCAGGAGGACATCAGGATAGAGGAGTGCAGGAGGACATCGGGATAGAGGAGTGCAGGAAGACATCGGGATAGGGGAGTGCAGGAGGACATCGGTATAGAGGAGTTCAGGAGGACATCAGGATAGAGGAGTGCAGGAGGACATCGGGATAGAGGAGTGCAGGAGGACATCAGGATAGAGGAGTGCAGGAGGACATCGGGATAGAGGAGTGCAGGAGGACATCGGGATAGGGGAGTGCAGGAGGACATCGGTATAGAGGAGTTCAGGAGGACATCAGGATAGAGGAGTGCAGGAGGACATTGGGATAGAGGAGTGCAGGAGGACATCAGGATAGAGGAGTGCAGGAGGACATCAGGATAGAGGAGTGCAGGAGGACATCGGGATAGAGGAGTTCAGGAGGACATCAGGATAGAGGAGTGCAGGAGGACATCGGGATAGAGGAGTGCAGGAGGACATCGGTATAGAGGAGTGCCGGAGGACATCGGGATAGAGGAGTGCAGGAGGACATCGGGATAGAGGAGTTGTCAGGGATCCTCTGCTATACACAGGCGCACTGGTGCCGCAAACCGGCAAACGCCTATACGCATGCGTGTACGAAGAGGTGCCTTGAATAGCTAGAGGCTACCCTCAGTATAGCTAGAGGCTACCTCAGTGTGGTTTGAGGCTACCTCCGTATAGCTCTAGGCTACCAAATTGGCCTATTTAAACACAGCTGTCACTACAGGAAGTTGCTGTGTTATCTTCAGCTCTCCCTTGTGATCCGTGTTCCTGTGTACCTGTTGTTCCTGATTATTTGACCCGGCTTCCTCTTGTCTTTGCTACTTGCTGCCCGCCCTGACCTTTGGCTCATCTGACTACTCTCTTGGTTAACCCTTGTCTGCTTCTCTGCTTCTGGACCAGAACCTGCGCTCTGCCTGGCTGGGTGATCCTGGGGACCGCGACCTGGTGCTAGCTTGCAGCGTAGTCCAACCCCACCATTAGGGGCCCTGGTGAAAACCAGCTAACACTTAGACTCCGCACCTCAGGTGAACCTGTGTCCTTATCAGAGTACTTACCTTGGTGTCCATACGGCATCCAGCTCTGCTACCACGGCCTTCTCATCAGGTGAGAGTTCTCTCTATTAGTCAGGCTCCACCTGCCTTCCTGACAGTATAACACAGCCATGACCGAGCCTGCACGAGGGATCTCTCCGATGGATGAGATATGTCAGCATCTGGCGGCTCTTACTCAGGCCGTGAAATCCCTTCAAGTGGTGTATACCCAGTTGGAAGGACGTGTGCAGTTCCTGGTCTCTTCTGCTGACCCTACCGCAGATCCAGCTTCTTCATCCGCCACACCTCCCACAGGGACCACGCCAGGACCCACGGTGGTCATGTTGCCCCCGGAACCGAGAGTCCCTACACCAGAAAGATTCGGTGGAGACCGCAGCAAGTTCCGTGCATTCCGCAATGCATGCAAATTATATTTTTCCTTACAACCCCGGACCTTCTCGCTGGAAGCCACCAAAGTGGGTTTCATCATCTCCCTCCTTCAGGGAGAACCCCAGGCTTGGGCCCATCGTCTGTTAGAAGAACGCAGCATGCA
Organism: Pelophylax lessonae; assembly: GCF_965119305.1. Lineage (NCBI taxonomy): Eukaryota > Metazoa > Chordata > Amphibia > Anura > Ranidae > Pelophylax > Pelophylax lessonae. Next base: position 206,924,071 of record NC_138780.1, read on the forward strand.
GCTTGACTCCCTGTCGTCCTTTCTTAATGCGATGGCCCAGCTCTACGATGACCCACAGCGGACCTCCACCGCGGAAACCGCACTCCACATGCTCCAACAAGGCCGAAGAGCTGTGGAGAACTACGTAACCGACTTCAGGCGGTGGAGCGCAGATACCTACTGGAACGATGCGGCCTTACGTCACCAGTTCCGTCTTGGTCTTTCAGAGGGGCTGAAAGATGAGCTGGCCCGTGTGGGTGTACCAGAGACTTTGGAGGAATTAATCGCACTGGCGATCCAGATTGATCGTCGGCTCCGCGAACGCAGAGCGGAGCGATATACCCAGCAGTCTCGCCCAGTCTGGATGTTGCCCCGAGTACCCACTCCCAGACGTCCTTTTCCCACCAGTCTCATCCCTACAGATCCTGCTCCTGCTACACCGGTACCGGACACCTCGGAACCCATGGAGCTTGGACTCATGCGACCTTCCCTGACAGCAGAAGAACGTCTTCGCCGGAGACAGAACAATCTGTGTCTGTACTGTGGGGAGCCCGGTCACTATGTACGCTCCTGTCCTGCAAAGCTGCATAAGTGCTTCTCCATCTCGCCCTCAAGCTATCCGGCACCCTCTTCCAGCACTACTCACCTGGCTCTGTCTGTTCTTTTTCAGCTTCCGGAAGGTATGGTTCCAGTCACCGCAATAATTGACTCTGGAGCATGCAGCTGCTTTATTGACTTGTCATTTGCAGCACAACAGCACATTCCCCTTCGACCCAAGTCACAAGGACTCTCCGTATTTTTGGCAGATGGTTCATGCATCAAGTCTGGATTGGTGACCCAAGAAACCCCTCCTTTACCCGTAACTGCTGTTGGAAATCACAAGGAGCTCCTGAGCTTGGACGCCATTGCTTCCCCCCTATTTCCAGTCATTTTGGGGCTGCCTTGGCTTCAGGCACATAACCCATCGATCAACTGGGCCTCCGGAGACATCCAATTTCAGTCTTCCTACTGCCAGAACCACTGCTTGCCGATGCCCCTCAGTTCCCCCAGTATCTTGCTATGCACAGACTCTGATAAAGAGACACGGTCTCTCGTACCTGAACCCTACCACGAGTACCTGGATGTTTTTAGCAAACAAGGGGCTGAAACTCTCCCCCCCCACCGTCCCTATGATTGCCCGATTGAGTTACTTCCAGGAGCTGAGATTCCCTTCGGTTGGATCTTCCCTCTATCAGAACGTGAGTTGGGAACCCTTAAAGAGTACGTAGAAGAAAACCTGAAGAGAGGGTTCATCCGCCCATCCACCTCCCCAGCAGGGGCAGGAATCTTCTTTGTAGAGAAGAAGGACCATTCTCTTCGGCCCTGTGTTGACTACCGGGAACTGAACAAGATAACAGTTAAAAATCGTTACCCCCTTCCACTGATCCCCGAACTTTTTCAAAGACTGAGGTCCGCTTCTCTGTTTACTAAGCTGGACCTGAGGGGAGCCTACAATTTGGTCCGCATTCGTGAAGGGGACGAGTGGAAAACGGCCTTCCGTACCAGGTTTGGCCATTACGAATATCTGGTGATGCCTTTCGGCCTTTGTAATGCCCCGGCGACTTTTCAACATTTTGTCAACGACATTTTCAGAGATTATCTAGATGTCTTTGTAATTGTTTACCTGGACGACATCCTAGTCTTTTCTGCTTCCCTGGACCAACACCGGGAACACGTCAAGAAGGTCCTCCACCGTCTTCGGCAACATAGGCTATACGCCAAACCAATAAAATGCGAGTTCGAACAACGGAGTATTCAGTTTTTGGGACTCATAATTTCTTCCACAGGCATCAAGATGGACCCACAAAAGGTCTCTGCCATCCTGGACTGGCCAGCACCCTCAGACAAAAAGGGGGTACAACGTTTTATTGGTTTTGCCAATTTCTATAGGAGGTTTATTAAAGGATTCTCCGCCATCATTGCTCCTATTACGCAGCTAACCAAGCAGAACAATCGTTTCTGTTGGACCTCTGAGGCACAGGTCGCCTTCAGTACTTTGAAGGGACTATTCACCACCGCACCAATCCTGAGCCACCCTGATCCCACTTTGCCCTATCTACTTGAAGTGGATGCCTCAGAAACGGCTGTAGGTGCGGTCATTTCCCAACGTCAGGGTCTTAAAGATTTAGTCCACCCTGTGGCTTTTTTCTCCCGCAAGCTTTCACCAGCAGAGAAAAATTATGATGTGGGTGATCGGGAGCTGTTGGCCATCAAGGCCGCCCTGGAGGAATGGAGGTATCTATTAGAAGGAGCAGCACACCCTATCCTGATCTATACAGATCATAAAAACCTTGAATATTTAAGGACAGCCAAGCGCCTGAAGCCACGCCAAGCTCGTTGGGCATTATTTTTCTCCCGATTTTGTTTCCACATTACGTATCGGCCTGGATCAAAGAACGTTAAGCCTGATGCGCTCTCCCGGATGTTTGACGACCCTAAGGAGACTTCAGCGCCAGACACCATCCTATCCCCAAACCACTTTCTGCTGCTTCAACCTGACCTGCTGTCCCTTATGCAACAAGCCTCGAGGGATGTCCCCTGCCTCCCTGGAATTACATCTTCCCGAGATGGACTATTATGGCGGGGTAACAAGATTTTTGTCCCTGAAAGCACTCGAGTGATGATCCTGGGCCTGTGCCATGACCACCCTTTGGCGGGTCACTTTGGGGTTCACAAGACTCTGGACCTGATACAACGCACGTTCTGGTGGCCTGATTTAGAAAGGGACTGTAAACAGTATGTAGGAGCATGCCCCATCTGTAACCGGAGCAAGACGGTTAGAAGCAAGGCCTGGGGGTTACTCAGACCACTGCCAGTCCCAGATAGGCCATGGAAAATGATTTCCATGGATTTCATTGTTGAACTCCCTCCGTCTGAAGGTTGCTCTGTCATTTATGTAGTGGTTGACCGTCTATCAAAGATGGCTCACTTTCTGCCACTAAAGAACACCCCCTCCGCCTCAGAGACTGCTCAAATATTTATCAAGGAGATAATCAGGCTTCACGGGATCCCAGCGGACATCGTTTCCGATAGAGGGGTCCAATTCACCTCCCGGTTCTGGAGATCCCTGTGTGAAACCCTAAAGATCAAGCTATCCATGTCATCAGCATACCACCCTCAGACAAATGGACAAACAGAGAGGACAAATCAAACTCTCGAACAGTATATTCGGTGCTTTACCACGTTTGTCCAGGATAACTGGGTGTCATTATTACCTTTAGCGGAATTTGCCTATAACAACGCCAAACACTCAGCCACAGGTCAGTCACCATTCTTTGCCAACTACGGCTTCCATCCATCATTTTTCCCTTGTGTTGTCTCTGAGTCCACAGTCCCTGCAGCTCGGAGTGTCGCTGAATTCCTCAATCTCAACAGCAAACTGCTACAGGAAGCAATGGTCAAGGCGCAGGCAGCTAACAAGGTGATCTTCGACAAGAAGAGGAAAGGTGAACTGATCCTCCAACCAGGGGACAAGGTTTGGCTATCAACAAATAACCTCCGCTTGGCCTGCCCCTCGAAAAAATTGGCACCCAAATTTATTGGGCCATTTCCAGTAAAGAGGAAACTTAACGAGGTATCCTACGAACTGATCTTGCCAGAGTCACTTAAAATCCACCCTGTATTTCACGCTTCACTGTTGAAGCCTGCCTTACCTGACCCCTTTCCGGGTAGGGATTCTAGGCCTCCTGACCCTGTGGTGATTGACGGTGATGAGGAATTTGAGGTGGAAGCTATCTTGGACTGCAGAAGGAGGAGGAACCAAATACAATTCCTGGTTAAATGGAAGGGCTATGGCCCAGAGGAGAATTCCTGGGAGCCCGAACAGGATGTCCATGCCCAGGAATTAATTCAGGCTTTTTTCCGCAGCCATCCTCAGAAAAGGAATCTTTTGGGCACCCGGAGGTTGCCCATAAGGAGGGGGCAATGTCAGGGATCCTCTGCTATACACAGGCGCACTGGTGCCGCAAACCGGCAAACGCCTATACGCATGCGTGTACGAAGAGGTGCCTTGAATAGCTAGAGGCTACCCTCAGTATAGCTAGAGGCTACCTCAGTGTGGTTTGAGGCTACCTCCGTATAGCTCTAGGCTACCAAATTGGCCTATTTAAACACAGCTGTCACTACAGGAAGTTGCTGTGTTATCTTCAGCTCTCCCTTGTGATCCGTGTTCCTGTGTACCTGTTGTTCCTGATTATTTGACCCGGCTTCCTCTTGTCTTTGCTACTTGCTGCCCGCCCTGACCTTTGGCTCATCTGACTACTCTCTTGGTTAACCCTTGTCTGCTTCTCTGCTTCTGGACCAGAACCTGCGCTCTGCCTGGCTGGGTGATCCTGGGGACCGCGACCTGGTGCTAGCTTGCAGCGTAGTCCAACCCCACCATTAGGGGCCCTGGTGAAAACCAGCTAACACTTAGACTCCGCACCTCAGGTGAACCTGTGTCCTTATCAGAGTACTTACCTTGGTGTCCATACGGCATCCAGCTCTGCTACCACGGCCTTCTCATCAGGTGAGAGTTCTCTCTATTAGTCAGGCTCCACCTGCCTTCCTGACAGGAGTGCAGGAGGACATCGGGATAGGGGAGTGCAGGAGGACATCAGGATAGAGCAGTGCAGGAGGACATCGGGATAGAGCAGTGCAGGAGGACATCGGGATAGAGGAGTGCAGGAGGACATCGGGATAGAGGAGTGCAGGAGGACATCGGGATAGAGGAGTGCAGGAGGACATCGGGATAGAGAAGTGCAGGAGGACATCGGGATAGAGGAGTGCAGGAGGACATCGGGATAGAGGAGTGCAGGAGGACATCAGGATAGAGGAGTGCAGGAGGACATCAGGATAGAGGAGTGCAGGAGGACATCAGGATAGAGGAGTGCAGGAGGACATCAGGATAGAGGAGTGCAGGAGGACTTCGGGATAGAGGAGTGCTGGAGGACATCGGGATAGGGGAGTGCAGGAGGACATCGGGATAGGGGATTGCAGGAGGACATCGGGATAGAGGAGTGCTGGAGGACATAGGGATAGGGGAGTGCAGGAGGACATCGGGATAGAGGAGTGCAGGAGGACATCGGGATAGAGGAGTGCAGGAGGACATCGGGATAGAGGAGTGCTGGAGGACATCGGGATAGGGGAGTGCAGGAGGACATCGGGATAGAGGAGTGCAGGAGGACATCGGGATAGAGGAGTGCAGGAGGACATCGGGATAGAGGAGTGCAGGAGGACATCGGGATAGAGGAGTGCAGGAGGACATCGGGATAGAGGAGTGCAGGAGGACATCGGGATAGAGGAGTGCAGGAGGACATCGGGATAGGGGAGTGCAGGAGGACATCGGGATAGAGGAGTGCAGGAGGACATCGGGATAGAGGAGTGCAGGAGGACATCGGGATAGAGGAGTGCAGGAGGACATCGGGATAGAGGATTGCAGGAGGACATCGGGATAGAGGAGTGCAGGAGGACATCGGGATAGAGGAGTGCAGGAGGACATCGGGATAGAGGAGTGCAGGAGGACATCGGGATAGAGGAGTGCAGGAGGACATCAGGATAGAGGAGTGCATTTAATTTAATATAAATTTGTATTTACATTTTCCTACCCAATCACATCCTACAATTCTTCATATGCTTTGTTTCAGGCTCATATCTCAGGCCCATGTCTCAGGCCCATATCTCAGGCTCATGTCTCAGGCCCATGTCTCAGGCCCATGTCTCAGGCTCATATCTCAGGCCCATGTCTCAGGCCCATGTCTCAGGCCCATGTCTCAGGCTCATGTCTCAGGCTCATATCTCAGGCTCATATCTCAGGCCCATATCTCAGGCTCATATCTCAGGCTCATATCTCAGGCCCATGTCTCAGGCCCATGTCTCAGGCCCATGTCTCAGGCCCATGTCTCAGGCCCATGTCTCAGGCTCATATCTCAGGCCCATGTCTCAGGCCCATGTCTCAGGCTCATATCTCAGGCCCATATCTCAGGCTCATGTCTCAGGCTCATATCTCAGGCCCATGTCTCAGGCCCATATCTCAGGCCCATATCTCAGACTCATGTCTCAGGCTCATATCTCAGGCTCATGTCCCAGGCCCATATCTCAGGCTCATGTCTCAGGCCCATATCTCAGGCTCATGTCTCAGGCCCATGTCTCAGGCCCATGTCTCAGGCTCATATCTCAGGCCCATATCTCAGGCTCATGTCTCAGGCCCATGTCTCAGGCCCATGTCTCAGGCTCATATCTCAGGCCCATATCTCAGGCTCATGTCTCAGGCCCATATCTCAGGCCCATGTCTCAGGCCCATGTCTCAGGCTCATATCTCAGGCCCATATCTCAGGCTCATGTCTCAGGCTCATATCTCAGGCCCATGTCTCAGGCATATATCTCAGGCTCATATCTCAGGCTCATATCTCAGGCCCATGTCTCAGGCTCATGTCTCAGGCTCATATCTCAGGCTCGTGTCTCAGGCCCATATCTCAGGCTCATATCTCAGGCCCATGTCTCAGGCTCATATCTCAGGCTCATATCTCAGGCTCATATCTCAGGCTCATATCTCAGGCTCATGTCTCAGGCTCATATCTCAGGCTCATGTCTCAGGCCCATGTCTCAGGCTCATGTCTCAGGCCCATGTCTCAGGCCCATGTCTCAGGCTCATATCTCAGGCTCGTGTCTCAGGCCCATATCTCAGGCTCATATCTCAGGCCCATGTCTCAGGCTCATATCTCAGGCTCATATCTCAGGCTCATATCTCAGGCTCATATCTCAGGCTCATATCTCAGGCCCATGTCTCAGGCCCATATCTCAGGCTCATATCTCAGGCTCATATCTCAGGCTCATATCTCAGGCCCATGTCTCAGGCTCATGTCTCAGGCTCATATCTCAGGCTCGTGTCTCAGGCCCATATCTCAGGCTCATATCTCAGGCCCATGTCTCAGGCTCATATCTCAGGCTCATATCTCAGGCTCATATCTCAGGCTCATATCTCAGGCTCATGTCTCAGGCTCATATCTCAGGCTCATGTCTCAGGCCCATGTCTCAGGCCCATGTCTCAGGCTCATATCTCAGGCCCATATCTCAGGCTCATGTCTCAGGCCCATATCTCAGGCCCATGTCTCAGGCTCATGTCTCAGGCTCATGTCTCAGGCTCATATCTCAGGCTCATGTCTCAGGCCCATGTCTCAGGCTCATGTCTCAGGCCCATGTCTCAGGCTCATGTCTCAGGCTCATGTCTCAGGCCCATGTCTCAGGCTCATGTCTCAGGCCCATGTCTCAGGCTCATGTCTCAGGCCCATGTCTCAGGCTCATGTCTCAGGCCCATATCTCAGGCTCATGTCTCAGGCTCATATCTCAGGCTCATGTCTCAGGCTCATGTCTCAGGCCCATGTCTCAGGCCCATGTCTCAGGCCCATATCTCAGGCCCATATCTCAGGCCCATGTCTCAGGCTCATGTCTCAGGCTCATGTCTCAGGCCCATATCTCAGGCTCATGTCTCAGGCTCATATCTCAGGCCTATATCTCAGGCCCATGTCTCAGGCCCATATCTCAGGCCCATATCTCAGGCCCATGTCTCAGGCCCATATCTCAGGCCCATGTCTCAGGCCCATGTCTCAGGCTCATGTCTCAGGCCCATATCTCAGGCTCATATCTCAGGCCCATATCTCAGGCTCATGTCTCAGGCCCATGTCTCAGGCTCATGTCTCAGGCTCATGTCTCAGGCCCATATCTCAGGCTCATGTCTCAGGCCCATATCTCAGGCTCATGTCTCAGGCCCATATCTCAGGCTCATGTCTCAGGCTCATGTCTCAGGCCCATGTCTCAGGCCCATGTCTCAGGCTCATGTCTCAGGCTCATGTCTCAGGCCCATATCTCAGGCTCATGTCTCAGGCTCATATCTCAGGCCTATATCTCAGGCTCATATCTCAGGCCCATGTCTCAGGCTCATGTCTCAGGCTCATGTCTCAGGCTCATGTCTCAGGCCCATGTCTCAGGCTCATGTCTCAGGCTCATATCTCAGGCCTATATCTCAGGCCCATGTCTCAGGCCCATGTCTCAGGCCCATATCTCAGGCTCATATCTCAGGCTCATGTCTCAGGCCCATGTCTCAGGCTCATATCTCAGGCTCATGTCTCAGGCCCATGTCTCAGGCTCATATCTCAGGCTCATATCTCAGGCTCATATCTCAGGCCCATGTCTCAGGCTCATATCTCAGGCTCATGTCTCAGGCTCATATCTCAGGCCCATATCTCAGGCTCATATCTCAGGCTCATGTCTCAGGCCCATGTCTCAGGCTCATATCTCAGGCTCATGTCTCAGGCCCATGTCTCAGGCTCATATCTCAGGCTCATATCTCAGGCTCATATCTCAGGCTCATATCTCAGGCTCATATCTCAGGCTCATGTCTCAGGCCCATGTCTCAGGCTCATGTCTCAGGCCCATATCTCAGGCTCATGTCTCAGGCCCATGTCTCAGGCTCATGTCTCAGGCCCATGTCTCAGGCTCATGTCTCAGGCCCATATCTCAGGCTCATGTCTCAGGCCCATATCTCAGGCTCATGTCTCAGGCCCATGTCTCAGGCTCATATCTCAGGCTCATGTCTCAGGCCCATGTCTCAGGCCCATGTCTCAGGCCCATGTCTCAGGCCCATGTCTCAGGCCCATATCTCAGGCCCATGTCTCAGGCCCATGTCTCAGGCTCATATCTCAGGCTCATGTCTCAGGCCCATGTCTCAGGCCCATGTCTCAGGCCCATGTCTCAGGCCCATGTCTCAGGCCCATATCTCAGGCTCATGTCTCAGGCTCATGTCTCAGGCCCATATCTCAGGCTCATGTCTCAGGCCCATATCTCAGGCTCATGTCTCAGGCTCATATCTCAGGCCTATATCTCAGGCCCATGGCTCAGGCCCATGTCTCAGGCCCATATCTCAGGCCCATATCTCAGGCCCATGTCTCAGGCCCATATCTCAGGCCCATGTCTCAGGCCCATGTCTCAGGCTCATATCTCAGGCTCATGTCTCAGGCCCATATCTCAGGCTCATATCTCAGGCCCATATCTCAGGCTCATGTCTCAGGCTCATGTCTCAGGCCCATGTCTCAGGCTCATGTCTCAGGCTCATGTCTCAGGCCCATATCTCAGGCTCATGTCTCAGGCCCATATCTCAGGCTCATGTCTCAGGCCCATATCTCAGGCTCATGTCTCAGGCCCATATCTCAGGCTCATGTCTCAGGCCCATGTCTCAGGCTCATGTCTCAGGCCCATATCTCAGGCTCATGTCTCAGGCTCATATCTCAGGCCTATATCTCAGGCTCATATCTCAGGCTCATGTCTCAGGCCCATGTCTCAGGCTCATGTCTCAGGCTCATGTCTCAGGCTCATGTCTCAGGCTCATGTCTATGGCTCATATCTCAGGCCCATATCTCAGGCTCATGTCTCAGGCTCATATCTCAGGCCCATATCTCAGGCCCATGTCTCAGGCTCATATCTCAGGCTCATGTCTCAGGCCCATGTCTCAGGCCTATATCTCAGGCTCATATCTCAGGCCCATGTCTCAGGCTCATGTCTCAGGCTCATATCTCAGGCCCATATCTCAGGCCCATGTCTCAGGCTCATATCTCAGGCCCATATCTCAGGCCCATGTCTCAGGCCTATATCTCAGGCTCATATCTCAGGCCCATGTCTCAGGCTCATGTCTCAGGCTCATGTCTCAGGCTCATGTCTCAGGCTCATATCTCAGGCCTATATCTCAGGCCCATGTCTCAGGCCCATGTCTCAGGTCCATATCTCAGGCCCATGTCTCAGGCTCATATCTCAGGCCCATGTCTCAGGCCCATGTCTCAGGCTCATATCTCAGGCTCATGTCTCAGGCCCATATCTCAGGCTCATATCTCAGGCCCATATCTCAGGCTCATGTCTCAGGCCCATGTCTCAGGCTCATATCTCAGGCCCAATTCTCAGGCTCATATCTCAGGCCCATGTCTCAGGCCCATGTCTCAGGCTCATGTCTCAGGCTCATGTCTCAGGCCCATATCTCAGGCTCATGTCTCAGGCCCATATCTCAGGCTCATGTCTCAGGCCCATATCTCAGGCTCATGTCTCAGGCTCATGTCTCAGGCTCATGTCTCAGGCCCATGTCTCAGGCTCATGTCTCAGGCTCATATCTCAGGCCCATATCTCAGGCTCATGTCTCAGGCTCATATCTCAGGCCCATGTCTCAGGCCCATGTCTCAGGCTCATGTCTCAGGCTCATGTCTCAGGCTCATGTCTCAGGCCCATATCTCAGGCTCATGTCTCAGGCTCATATCTCAGGCTCATATCTCAGGCTCATATCTCAGGCCCATATCTCAGGCCCATATCTCAGGCCCATGTCTCAGGCCCATGTCTCAGGCTCATGTCTCAGGCTCATATCTCAGGCTCATGTCTCAGGCCCATATCTCAGGCTCATGTCTCAGGCCCATATCTCAGGCTCATGTCTCAGGCTCATATCTCAGGCCTATATCTCAGGCCTATATCTCAGGCCCATGTCTCAGGCCCATGTCTCAGGCCCATGTCTCAGGCCCATATCTCAGGCCCATGTCTCAGGCTCATATCTCAGGCCCATGTCTCAGGCCCATGTCTCAGGCTCATATCTCAGGCTCATGTCTCAGGCCCATATCTCAGGCTCATATCTCAGGCCCATATCTCAGGCTCATGTCTTAGGCCCATGTCTCAGGCTCATATCTCAGGCCCATATCTCAGGCTCATGTCTCAGGCTCATGTCTCAGGCCCATATTTCAGGCTCATGTCTCAGGCTCATGTCTCAGGCCCATATCTCAGGCTCATGTCTCAGGCCCATATCTCAGGCTCATGTCTCAGGCCCATATCTCAGGCTCATGTCTCAGGCTCATATCTCAGGCCCATGTCTCAGGCCCATGTCTCAGGCCCATGTCTCAGGCCCATATCTCAGGTCCATATCTCAGGCCTATATCTCAGGCCCATGTCTCAGGCCCATGTCTCAGGCCCATGTCTCAGGCTCATATCTCAGGCCTATATCTCAGGCCCATATCTCAGGCCCATATCTCAGGCCCATATCTCAGGCCTATATCTCAGGCCCATATCTCAGGCCCATGTCTCAGGCTCATATCTCAGGCTCATATCTCAGGCCCATGTCTCAGGCCCATGTCTCAGGCTCATATCTCAGGCCCATGTCCCAGGCCCATGTCCCAGGCTCATGTCTCAGGCTCATATCTCAGGCCCATGTCTCGGGCCCATGTCTCGGGCCCATGTCTCAGGCCCATATCTCAGGCTCATATCTCAGGCTCGTGTCTCAGGCCCATATCTCAGGCTCATATCTCAGGCCCATGTCTCAGGCTCATATCTCAGGCTCATATCTCAGGCTCATATCTCAGGCTCATATCTCAGGCTCATGTCTCAGGCCCATGTCTCAGGCTCATGTCTCAGGCTCATGTCTCAGGCTCATGTCTCAGGCCCATATCTCAGGCTCATGTCTCAGGCTCATATCTCAGGCTCATATCTCAGGCTCATATCTCAGGCCCATATCTCAGGCCCATATCTCAGGCTCATGTCTCAGGCCCATGTCTCAGGCCCATATCTCAGGCTCATGTCTCAGGCTCATGTCTCAGGCTCATATCTCAGGCTCATGTCTCAGGCCCATATCTCAGGCCCATATCTCAGGCCCATATCTCAGGCTCATGTCTCAGGCTCATGTCTCAGGCCCATGTCTCAGGCCCATGTCTCAGGCTCATGTCTCAGGCTCATGTCTCAGGCCCATATCTCAGGCTCATATCTCAGGCTCATATCTCAGGCCCATATCTCAGGCCCATATCTCAGGCCCATATCTCCGGCTCATATCTCCGGCTCATATCTCAGGCTCATATCTCAGCCCCATATCTCAGGCACATATCTCAGGCTCATATCTCAGGCTCATATCTCAGGCTCATATCTCAGGCTCATGTCTCAGGCTCATGTCTCAGGCCCATATCTCAGGCTCATGTCTCAGGCTCATGTCTCAGGCTCATGTCTCAGGCCCATGTCTCAGGCTCATGTCTCAGGCCCATATCTCAGGCTCATGTCTCAGGCTCATATCTCAGGCCTATATCTCAGGCTCATATCTCAGGCTCATGTCTCAGGCCCATGTCTCAGGCTCATGTCTCAGGCTCATGTCTCAGGCTCATGTCTCAGGCTCATGTCTATGGCTCATATCTCAGGCCCATATCTCAGGCTCATGTCTCAGGCTCATATCTCAGGCCCATATCTCAGGCCCATGTCTCAGGCTCATATCTCAGGCTCATGTCTCAGGCCCATGTCTCAGGCCTATATCTCAGGCTCATATCTCAGGCCCATGTCTCAGGCTCATGTCTCAGGCTCATATCTCAGGCCCATATCTCAGGCCCATGTCTCAGGCTCATATCTCAGGCCCATATCTCAGGCCCATGTCTCAGGCCTATATCTCAGGCTCATATCTCAGGCCCATGTCTCAGGCTCATGTCTCAGGCTCATGTCTCAGGCTCATGTCTCAGGCTCATATCTCAGGCCTATATCTCAGGCCCATGTCTCAGGCCCATGTCTCAGGCCCATGTCTCAGGCCCATGTCTCAGGCTCATATCTCAGGCCCATGTCTCAGGCCCATGTCTCAGGCTCATGTCTCAGGCCCATATCTCAGGCCCATATCTCAGGCTCATATCTCAGGCCCATATCTCAGGCTCATGTCTCAGGCCCATGTCTCAGGCTCATATCTCAGGCCCAATTCTCAGGCTCATATCTCAGGCCCATGTCTCAGGCCCATGTCTCAGGCTCATGTCTCAGGCTCATGTCTCAGGCCCATATCTCAGGCTCATGTCTCAGGCCCATATCTCAGGCTCATGTCTCAGGCCCATATCTCAGGCTCATGTCTCAGGCTCATGTCTCAGGCTCATGTCTCAGGCCCATGTCTCAGGCTCATGTCTCAGGCTCATATCTCAGGCCCATATCTCAGGCTCATGTCTCAGGCTCATATCTCAGGCCCATGTCTCAGGCCCATGTCTCAGGCTCATGTCTCAGGCTCATGTCTCAGGCTCATGTCTCAGGCCCATATCTCAGGCTCATGTCTCAGGCTCATATCTCAGGCTCATATCTCAGGCTCATATCTCAGGCCCATATCTCAGGCCCATATCTCAGGCCCATGTCTCAGGCCCATGTCTCAGGCTCATGTCTCAGGCTCATATCTCAGGCTCATGTCTCAGGCCCATATCTCAGGCTCATGTCTCAGGCCCATATCTCAGGCTCATGTCTCAGGCTCATATCTCAGGCCTATATCTCAGGCCTATATCTCAGGCCCATGTCTCAGGCCCATGTCTCAGGCCCATGTCTCAGGCCCATATCTCAGGCCCATGTCTCAGGCTCATATCTCAGGCCCATGTCTCAGGCCCATGTCTCAGGCTCATATCTCAGGCTCATGTCTCAGGCCCATATCTCAGGCTCATATCTCAGGCCCATATCTCAGGCTCATGTCTTAGGCCCATGTCTCAGGCTCATATCTCAGGCCCATATCTCAGGCTCATGTCTCAGGCTCATGTCTCAGGCCCATATTTCAGGCTCATGTCTCAGGCTCATGTCTCAGGCCCATATCTCAGGCTCATGTCTCAGGCCCATATCTCAGGCTCATGTCTCAGGCCCATATCTCAGGCTCATGTCTCAGGCTCATATCTCAGGCCCATGTCTCAGGCCCATGTCTCAGGCCCATGTCTCAGGCCCATATCTCAGGTCCATATCTCAGGCCTATATCTCAGGCCCATGTCTCAGGCCCATGTCTCAGGCCCATGTCTCAGGCTCATATCTCAGGCCTATATCTCAGGCCCATATCTCAGGCCCATATCTCAGGCCCATATCTCAGGCCTATATCTCAGGCCCATATCTCAGGCCCATGTCTCAGGCTCATATCTCAGGCTCATATCTCAGGCCCATGTCTCAGGCCCATGTCTCAGGCTCATATCTCAGGCCCATGTCCCAGGCCCATGTCCCAGGCTCATGTCTCAGGCTCATATCTCAGGCCCATGTCTCGGGCCCATGTCTCGGGCCCATGTCTCAGGCCCATATCTCAGGCTCATATCTCAGGCTCGTGTCTCAGGCCCATATCTCAGGCTCATATCTCAGGCCCATGTCTCAGGCTCATATCTCAGGCTCATATCTCAGGCTCATATCTCAGGCTCATATCTCAGGCTCATGTCTCAGGCCCATGTCTCAGGCTCATGTCTCAGGCTCATGTCTCAGGCTCATGTCTCAGGCCCATATCTCAGGCTCATGTCTCAGGCTCATATCTCAGGCTCATATCTCAGGCTCATATCTCAGGCCCATATCTCAGGCCCATATCTCAGGCTCATGTCTCAGGCCCATGTCTCAGGCCCATATCTCAGGCTCATGTCTCAGGCTCATGTCTCAGGCTCATATCTCAGGCTCATGTCTCAGGCCCATATCTCAGGCCCATATCTCAGGCCCATATCTCAGGCTCATGTCTCAGGCTCATGTCTCAGGCCCATGTCTCAGGCCCATGTCTCAGGCTCATGTCTCAGGCTCATGTCTCAGGCCCATATCTCAGGCTCATATCTCAGGCTCATATCTCAGGCCCATATCTCAGGCCCATATCTCAGGCCCATATCTCCGGCTCATATCTCCGGCTCATATCTCAGGCTCATATCTCAGCCCCATATCTCAGGCACATATCTCAGGCTCATATCTCAGGCTCATATCTCAGGCTCATATCTCAGGCTCATGTCTCAGGCTCATGTCTCAGGCCCATATCTCAGGCTCATGTCTCAGGCTCATGTCTCAGGCTCATGTCTCAGGCCCATATCTCAGGCCCATATCTCAGGCCCATATCTCAGGCCCATGTCTCAGGCCCATGTCTCAGGCTCATGTCTCAGGCCCATATCTCAGGCACATGTCTCAGGCTCATGTCTCAGGCCCATATCTCAGGCTCATATCTCAGGCTCATGTCTCAGGCTCATGTCTCAGGCCCATATCTAAGGCTCATGTCTCAGGCCCATATCTCAGGCCCATATCTCAGGCTCATGTCTCAGGCCCATATCTCAGGCTCATATCTCAGGCTCATGTCTCAGGCTCATGTCTCAGGCCCATATCTCAGGCCCATGTCTCAGGCCCATATCTCAGGTCCATATCTCAGGCCTATATCTCAGGCCCATGTCTCAGGCCCATGTCTCAGGCCCATGTCTCAGGCTCATATCTCAGGCCTATATCTCAGGCCCATATCTCAGGCCCATATCTCAGGCCCATATCTCAGGCCTATATCTCAGGCCCATATCTCAGGCCCATGTCTCAGGCTCATATCTCAGGCTCATATCTCAGGCCCATGTCTCAGGCCCATGTCTCAGGCTCATATCTCAGGCCCATGTCCCAGGCCCATGTCCCAGGCTCATGTCTCAGGCTCATATCTCAGGCCCATGTCTCGGGCCCATGTCTCGGGCCCATGTCTCAGGCCCATATCTCAGGCTCATATCTCAGGCTCGTGTCTCAGGCTCATGTCTCAGGCTCATATCTCAGGCTCATATCTCAGGCTCATATCTCAGGCTCATATCTCAGGCTCATGTCTCAGGCCCATGTCTCAGGCTCATGTCTCAGGCTCATGTCTCAGGCTCATGTCTCAGGCCCATATCTCAGGCTCATGTCTCAGGCTCATATCTCAGGCTCATATCTCAGGCTCATATCTCAGGCCCATATCTCAGGCCCATATCTCAGGCTCATGTCTCAGGCCCATGTCTCAGGCCCATATCTCAGGCTCATGTCTCAGGCTCATGTCTCAGGCTCATATCTCAGGCTCATGTCTCAGGCCCATATCTCAGGCCCATATCTCAGGCTCATGTCTCAGGCTCATGTCTCAGGCTCATGTCTCAGGCCCATGTCTCAGGCTCATGTCTCAGGCTCATGTCTCAGGCTCATGTCTCAGGCCCATATCTCAGGCTCATATCTCAGGCTCATATCTCAGGCCCATATCTCAGGCCCATATCTCAGGCCCATATCTCCGGCTCATATCTCCGGCTCATATCTCAGGCTCATATCTCAGGCTCATATCTCAGCCCCATATCTCAGGCACATATCTCAGGCTCATGTCTCAGGCTCATGTCTCAGGCTCATATCTCAGGCCCATATCTCAGGCTCATGTCTCAGGCTCATGTCTCAGGCCCATATCTCAGGCCCATATCTCAGGCCCATATCTCAGGCCCATGTCTCAGGCCCATGTCTCAGGCTCATGTCTCAGGCCCATATCTCAGGCTCATATCTCAGGCCCATATCTCAGGCCCATGTCTCAGGCTCATGTCTCAGGCCCATATCTCAGGCTCATATCTCAGGCTCATGTCTCAGGCTCATGTCTCAGGCCCATATCTAAGGCTCATGTCTCAGGCCCATATCTCAGGCCCATATCTCAGGCTCATGTCTCAGGCCCATATCTCAGGCTCATATCTCAGGCTCATGTCTCAGGCTCATGTCTCAGGCCCATATCTCAGGCCCATATCTCAGGCTCATGTCTCAGGCCCATATCTCAGGCTCATGTCTCAGGCTCATGTCTCAGGCCCTTATCTCAGGCCCATATCTCAGGCCCATATCTCAGGCTTATGTCTCAGGCCCATATTTCAGGCTCATATCTCAGGCTCATATCTCAGGCCCATATTTCAGGCTCATATCTCAGGCTCATATCTCAGGCCCATATCTCAGGCCCATATCTCAGGCCCATGTCTCAGGCCCATATCTCAGGCCCATATCTCAGGCTCATGTCTCAGGCCCATGTCTCAGGCCCATATCTCAGGCCCATGTCTCAGGCTCATGTCTCAGGCTCATGTCTCAGGCTCATGTCTCAGGCCCATATCTCAGGCCCATGTCTCAGGCCCATGTCTCAGGCCCATGTCTCAGGCCCATGTCTCAGGCCCATGTCTCAGGCCCATGTCTCAGGCCCATATCTCAGGCCCATATCTCAGGCCCCTGTCTCAGGCCCTTGTCTCAGGCCCATGTCTTAGGCCCAGGCCCATGTCCCAGGCCCATGTCTCAGTCCCATGTCACAGGGCCATGTCTCAGACCCATGTCTCAGACCCACGTCCCAGGCCCATGTCCCAGTCCCATGTCACAGGGCCATGTCTCAGACCCATGTCTCAGACCCACATCCCAGGCCCATGTCCCAGACCCATGTCTAAGACCAATGTTTAAATTCTCATCGCCTTAGTGATGATGTGACAAGCCTGGTGAGGATGTCACAGGGATGATGTCACAAGCCTAGTGATGATGCAACAAGCCTGGTGATGATGCCACAGGGATGATGTCACACGCCTAGTAATTATGCCACAGGGATGATGTCACAAGCCTGGTGATGATGTCACAGGGATAATGTCACAAGCCTGGTAATGATGTCACAGGGATGATGTCCCAAGCCTAGTGATGATGTCACAAGCCTGGTGATGATGTCACAGGGATGATGTCACAAGCCTGGTGATGTCACATGGATGATGTCACAAGCCTGGTGAAGATGTCACATGGATGATGTCACAAGCCTGGTGATGATGTCACAGAGAGTAATAAAAGTTGTTTCTTGCTACAGGAACAAAGTAAAGGAAAGAACAACACCGGCACATGATCTAGAGGGGAAGAGGGAGGTTTGGGGGGTACGTTTAGCCAATGCCTATGCCCATGCACTTTAACTTTCACGAACTGTAAGATATTAGAAGCCGACTGATCAGAGAGCAACGTGATCAATATTGGTGATGAGTGAAGAGTGATGAGTGTTGACCTCTGGAGACGACAATTCTGAACTCAACAAAAGGTGTAAATTGGCTTTCAGAATAGACGTGTGACATCTTGGGAAGGAATCCCGCGCCGGCCACCCCCTCCCACATAGAGGAGTTTTTGTGCGGCTTTTATGGATATAATTCTATTATTGCCGATTCCTATACATATCAGAATTGGCCCTTTGGTAACATTAGTCCCCCGGCCTCGAATTTCACCCCAGCACAGTGTGTGAATTGCTGATCCTAGGAGCTGATAGCAGACACAGGACCCCGTTCCCACAGTGTGCCTTTCTCCGCTGGAGCTGCTCAGAGATATGAGAACTTTTGAAGGTCACCGATTGTTAATGTTGCCTCGTTTTGCCCCCATTCTGTTTTAGGATGATGGCGATGAACTCTCTGCATTGTATTTAGACTGGAAACCAGTTCATGCTACAAAATCGCCTCCACTGGTGTTAGTGATGATGAATAAGACAAGCACAGCCATAGGGGGAAGAACCCTTCTGTACAAATGGCAACCAACCCAACCTACAGTATAACTTGCAATTACAGCAACTGGCCCAACCCAAAACTGGCATTTACAGCAAGGAGCACATAGAAGGGCGACGCATGTCTGAAAACATCATACCAAAAATCCCAGCTCACTTACCAGCCAGCCTGCAACAAACCAAATTGTATAAACAAACAGCAACTGGCCCAACCCAAAACTAGCATTAACAGCAAAGAGCACCTAGAAGGGCGACGCATATCAAAGAAAAATTCCTAGCTCACTTACCAGCAAGCCTGCAACAAACCAAATTGTCCTGTGTAATAGTTCATGCCAAAAACAGGGGTTTAGTTTGCACGCAGGAAGGAATGAGGACTGCTGGGGAGGTGGAGGAGGCGGGCATGAGGACAGCTGGGGAGGTGGAGGAGGTGGGCATGAGGACGGCTGGGGAGGTGGAGGATACGGGCATGAGGATGGCTGGGGAGGTGGAGGAGGTGGACTGAGGACAGCTTGGGAGGTGGAGCAGGTGGGCATGAGGACGGCTGGGGAGGTGAAGGAGGGGGGCATGAGGACGACTGGGGAGGTGGAGGAGGCGGGCATGAGGACGGCTGGGGAGGTGGATAAGGCGGGCATGAGGATGGCTGGGGAGGTGGAGGAGTTGGGCATGAGGATGGCTGGGGAGGTGGAGGAGGTGGTCTGAGGACGGCTGGGGAGGTGGAGGAGGTGGGCATGAGGACAGCTGTGGAGGTGGAGCAGGTGGGCAAGAGGACAGCTGGGGAGGTGGAGGAAGCGGGCCTGAGGACAGCGGGGGAGGTGGAGCAGGTGGGCATGAGGACGGCTGGGGAGGTGAAGGAGGGGGGCATGAGGATGGCTGGGGAGGTGAAGGAGGCGGGCATGAGGACGGCTGGGAAGGTGGAGGAGGGGGGTACCATCAGGTCCCTGGACGTAGGAGAAATGCTGCTTCTACTGCCCTGGTAAGTCCCCTCGCTCTGCTGTAGTCATCGGCACCCTAGGCAACACACACCAACACCCCCCCCCGGGGGGGTAGTGGTGCTTGTTAGTCCTTGCCTGGGGAGGTGGAGGAGGTGGGCATGAGGACGGCTGGGGAGGTGGAGGAAGTGGGCATGAGGACGGCTGGGGAAGTGGAGGAGTCTGGCATGAGGACAGCTGGGGAGGTGGAGGAGGCTGGCATGAGGACGGCTGGGGAGGGGGAGGAGGTGGGCATGAGGACGGCTGGGGAGGTGGAGGAGGCGGGCATGAGGACGGCTGGGGAGGTGGAGGAGGCGGACATGAGGACGGCTGGGGAGGTGGAGGAGGCGGGCATGAGGATGGCTGGGGAGGTGGAGGAGTTGGGCATGAGGATGGCTGGGGAGGTGGAGGAGGTGGTCTGAGGACGGCTGGGGAGGTGGAGCAGGTGGGCATGAAGACGGCTGGGGAGGTAGAGGAGGCGGGCATGAGGACGGCTGGGGAGGTGGAGGAGGTGGGCATGAGGACGGCTGGGGAGGTGGAGGAGGTGGGCATGAGGACGGCTGTGGAGGTGGAGCAGGTGGGCATTAGGACGGCTGGGGAGGTGGAGGAGGTGGGCATGAGGACAGCTGTGGAGGTGGAGCAGGTGGGCAAGAGGACAGCTGGGGAGGTGGAGGAAGCGGGCCTGAGGACAGCGGGGGAGGTGGAGCAGGTGGGCATGAGGATGGTTGGGGAGGTGAAGGAGGCGGGCATGAGGACGGCTGGGAAGGTGGAGGAGGGGGGTACCATCAGGTCCCTGGACGTAGGAGAAATGCTGCTTCTACTGCCTTGGTAAGTCCCCTCGCTCTGCTGTAGTCATCGGCACCCTAGGCAACACACACCAACACCCCCCCCGGGGGGTAGTGGTGCTTGTTAGTCCTTGCCTAGGGCACGAAATAGTCAAGCACCGGCCCAGCATTCTGATTTTACATGCAATTATTGCTAGCAGCTATTATGACAGGGTGACAACGCTGGAGCACTATTAGTAGGCAGGAACAGAGCGTTGTCACCCTATAACAGGAAGTTCCTGGGCAAGCACCTTCATGGCGGGACGGTCAGATATGATTTTATTAAAAGCAGCAGATTTAAAATGAATGAGGGAGACTTGTGAAATGACATTAACAGGGGACTGCAGCGATTGGGTTTCCTGTAATGATTTACCGATGTCTCGTTTCATTGTCTTCTGGATAAGGTTAGCGGTGAATGATCCTCCTCGCCGTCTGGACTTGCTGGATAAACTCTTCCTATTTCAAAGAGTTTTTTTTTCCCTCCTTGTAACCGGCTTAACCATATCTGCATTAGAGCTCCTTCTCAACTGTCTATAAAATGTTGTCCAAACAGAGGGAGCGCTCCGAGGGCCTCCCCTCTCCCGCCTTCACCCAACTAACTGCGGCATTAAGGAACTTTAATCTGTAATCTTCTAGTAGGAAGTTATTCATCTTTATTGCCAGTCACTTCTCAGTGGTGGCCGGCTTGCTACATTGTTTCTTTATAGCTCCTGTGTTTAGTTGTTCTTTGACATGATAGAAGTCAGCTGTGGTTCAATGAGATCACTATTTGTGAAGCCTAATTGTTTCCTTCAGATAGGCCCTCCATTTTTTCCCTTTTATGAGCGAGCTGCCTGGAATAATTAACTCAAAAGGGATACGGCTCTCGGCTGTTAATTAAGCTCTTCTGCAAACACATTAGCGGGATAGGTCACCCAACAGTCGAGTGTTAAGTGCATCATTACAAGGGAATTTTTCATCTCAAAGACCCTATTTAACGAGCTAGGAAGTTAGGAAGCCGGGCCGGCCTTAGGTGATATGGGGCCCTGTGCTAAATTCTACTTCTACAACCTCGTCCCAGCCAAGAGAATGAGAACATTTATAGAAGACGTACAGCGCCTTGAAAAAGTATTCACACCCCTTGAAATTTTCCACATTTTATCATGTTACAACCAAAAACGTAAATGTATTTTTGTACATATGTGATCATTTGTTCTTAATATAACACTGTATCTATATTATCATGTGCTCAGACATCTTAAAATACCCCTTCTTAATTAGATTCTTATCCTCTGTTACATTTTTTTCTTTCTTCCAGGCACTGATGAAGGGGGGGTAGGCCTGAAATGCGTTAACTCGTTTGACCTCCTGCTGTATGCAATAAAAATCGTCACTGGGTTCACATTATATCTATGGTTCTCTCATCTTTTTTTTTACACCCTTTAATTAAAGAAATAAAAAAAAGCTTAGGCTCATTCTAGCGATTAAGTATACAGTGCCTTGGAAAAGTATTCACACCCCTTGAGATTTTCCACATTTTCTCATGTTACAACCAAAAACGTAAATGTATTTTTGTACATTGTGTATACGTGATCATTTCTTTTTTTTAATATAACACTGTATCTATAATATCAATATCCTTCTTAAAGCGGAGTTCCGGGCACAAAATCGGTATTTTTTTTTTTGTGCCCCTCCGCTAGCTACACATAACCTGAAAAGGAATTGGATAGTTATTTTTTTTTTTGTACACTCACCTTGTAATCGAAGATCGTAAATACTCACCTCAGGGTACTTCCTCCTCCGAGGCTCACCCCGTCACTTCCTGCCTCGCGATGATTCCTGGGAGCTGAACGTCATCGCTCCCAGGAATCAATGCGACGGCACCGGCCCCGCACGTCACTTCCGGGCGACGCCGCATTCCCCTGCTAAACAGCTTCTGGGCATGCCCAGAAGCTGTTTAGGAATGCGGCGCCGCACCGGAAGTGACAAGAGGGGCCGGTGCGGTGCATTCTGGGAGAAGAAGACGCGGAAGAAGACACCGAAGAGGACCGCGCCGGCTTCAGCTGCCCACAAGAGAGATGGAAACGCTGTGGAAGAAATTTTCAAAGTAAGTATTTCTTCTTGCAGGTAAGTGCGAACCGGGACAGATCAGAGGCTAGCCATTGTGGAATGTGCTAGCCCTGACTGTCCCAGGGGATATGTTCATCAAAAAATGAGATCTGTGCCCGGAACTCCGCTTTAATTCGATTCTTATCCTCTGTTACATTTTTTTCTTTCTTCCAGGCACTGATGAAGGGGGGGGTAGGCCTGAAATGCGTTAACTCGTTTGACCTCCTGCTGTATGCAATAAAAATCGTCACTGGGTTCACATTATATCTATGGTTCTCTCATCTTTTTTTTTTACACCCTTTAATTAAAGAAATAAAAAAAAGCTTAGGCTCATTCTAGCGATTAAGTATACAGTGCCTTGAAAAAGTATTCACACCCCATTGAGATTTTCCAAATTTTCTCATGTTACAACCAAAAAACGTAAATGTATTTTGGTACATTGTCTATACGTGATCATTTGTTCTTAATATAACACTGTATCTATAATATCATGTGCTCAGACATCTTAAAATACCCCTTCTTAATTAGATTCTTATCCTCTGTTATATTTTTTCTTTCTTCCAGGCACTGATGAAGGGGGGTAGGCCTGAAATGCATTAACTCGTTTGACCTCCTGCTGTATGCAATAAAAATTGTCATTGGGTTTACATTATATCTATGGTTCTCTCATCTTTTTTTTTTACACCCTTTAATTAAAGAAATAAAAAAAAAAAGCTTAGGCTCATTCTAGCGATTGAGTATACAGTGCCTTGGAAAAGTATTCACACCCCTTGAAATTTTCCACATTTTGTCATGTTACAACCAAAAATGTAAATGTATTTTATTGGGATTTTATGTGATAGACCGACACAAAGTGGCACATAATTGTGAAGTGGAAGGAAAATGATACAAATAAATCTGTGAAAAGTGTGGGGGGCATTTGTATTCAGCCCCCCCTGGAGTCAATACTTTGTAGAACCACCTTTCCCTGCAATTACAGCTGCAAGCCTTTTTTCATCTAGAGGCTTCTGAAGACGTCACTTTAATGACGAAACGCGTCAAGATGGGACGCATGCTGCAAAGTACTACTCTGTAGGTGGAATGCACGCTGTTCCTCTGTGGGTCCAGCTTATATTGCTCCCACTGTACAGTGCGGGAGTCTGCACGGGGAAGATTTTTTATAAATATGTTTTTAGTCTCTACAATGGGTTTCTAAAAAAGGCTTTTTACAGTTTACGTGATGTGGGGATGTCTCTACCAGTTTTACACATCTAGGGAGTTCATCTAGAAGCTTCTGAAGATGTCATATTAATGACGAAACGCGTCAAGCTGAGATGCATGCTGCGACGTACTACGCTGTAGGTGGAATGCACGCTTTTCCTCTGTGGGTCCAGCTTATATTGCTCCCACTGTACAGTGCGGGAGTCCACACGGGGAAGATTTCTTATAAATATGTTTTTAGTCTCTACAATGGGCTTCTAAAAAAGGCTATTTACAGTTTACGCGATGTGGGGATGTCTCTACCAGTTTTGCACATCTAGGGAGTTCATATAGGAGCTTCTAAAGACGTCATGTTGATGACGAAATGCGTCAAGCTGGGAAGCATGCTGCGACGTACTATGCTGTACGTGGAACGCACGCTGTTTCTCTGCGGGTCCGGCTTATATTGCTCCCACTGTACAGTGCGGGAGCCAGCACGGGGGAGACTTTTTATAAAATCATCTAGAAGCTTCTGACGATGTCACGTTAATGACGAAACGCGTCAAGCTGGGACACATGCTGAGCCATACTACGCTGTAGGTGGAAGGCACGCCGTTTCTCGGAGGGTCCAGCTTATATTGCCCCCACTGTACAGTGTGGGAGCCTGCACGGGGGAGATTTTTTATAAATATGTTTTTAGCCTCTACAATGGGCTTCTAAAAAAGGCTATTTACAATTTTACGCGATGTGGGGATGTCTCTACCAGCTTTGCACATCTAGGGAGTTCGTCTAGGACAGGGGTGTCCAAACTATTGCCCTCCAGCTGTTCAGGAACTACAATTCCCATGAGGCATTGTAAATCTCTGACATTCACAGACATAACTAGGCATGATGGGAATTGTAGTTCCTGAACAGCTGGCCATAGTTTGGACATAGCTGATCTAGGAGCTTCTGAAGACATCACATTAATGACGAAACGCGTCAAGCTGGAAAGCATGCTGTGATGTACTACGCTGTAGGTGGAACGCACGCTGTTTCTCGGCGGGTCCGGCTTACATTGCTCCCACTGTACAGTGCGGGAGCCCGCATGGGGGAGATTTTTTATAAATTTGTTTTTAGTCTCTACAATGGCCTTCTAATGTGGAGTCTCTCCGTTTTTGTTTTCTATCTCCTGCATCCATTTTTGGAGCTCTGACATACCACGAGGAAGGGGGACTGAATGACCGGTTGGAGTCCACATTCTGGTCAAAGAGACCATCTAAGCTTCCTTTGATCCTATGGCCATATGGTAGGGAGAATCAACATCATCTGGGACTTTTTTACACTCATTGTTCACATAGGGCCCTGATGGTGAACCTTGGCACCCCCAGATGTTTTGGAACTACATTTCCCATCATGCTCAACTACACTGCATGAGCATCATGGGAAATATAGTTCCAAAACATCTGGGGTGCCAAGATTCTCCATCACTGGCCATAGGGTGTCACCTTTTTTGATTAGAACTATTCATGTTTGGGATGCACCAATCCATCACGGCAGGAAGAGTGAGCCGTTTCCTTTGAAGGACACGGAAGACTTTCTTCTTATCTTGGACTATTATCACTGGACATTTATGTGCACTGGGCACACCCACAATTGTTTCTTTGTTGCACTATTATTTATATACATTCGTTTTTCATATGTTATATTTACGTTTGGCTTTTGATGTTTTTGGGTGGGTTTAAGGTTTCTTACGCACTTATAGAGCAAGCGCTGTTGCCTGCATAGAGTATTACACATTGGCGGTTTTTATGACAACATATAACCATTAGGTTTACAACAGCAGCTGCTTCATTTTTTTTATTTATTCACCTGTTTTTCAGTTTGCTCGAGTGGGTTCATATTATTTGCACATCTAGAGAGGACATTTTTGCCCATTTTTCTTTGCAGAATATCTCAAGCTCTGTCAGATTGGATGGAGAGCGTCTGTGAACAGCAATTTTCAAGTCTTGCCACAGATTCTCAATGTGATTTAGGTCTGGACTGTGACTGGGCCATTCTAACACATGAATATGCTTTGATGTAAACCATTCCATTGTAGCTCTGGCTGGATGTTTCGGGTCGTTGTCCTGCTGGAAGGTGAACCTCCTTCCCAGTCTCAAGTCTTTTCTTCTAAGAGTGCCCTGTATTTGGCTCCATCCATCTTCCCATCAACTCTGACCAGCTCTGAACTCGGGCCCACCCCCCTTCATCAGTGCCTGGAAATAAAACAATAAAAAATAACAGGATAAGAATCTAAGAAGGGGTATTTTAAGATGTCCTAGTATATAATATAGATACGGTGTTATATAAATAAATAAATAAATAAATAACACGTATACACAATGTATAACATAGGCAGTACATGGTATTGATATTGTATTCACAAGGGTAGAAAAATATAAAAAGGCCAGGAGGGAACAAATAAAATAATGAGATAATAAAAATAAGATAATAATGAGGTAATACAAAGAATAATAAAAGAAAGCTTTATGTTATCAGTAAAAATACAAAAAAAAAAAAAAAAAGGATAGAAAAATAAAATTCTTAAGGTAACATGACTCATAAAACAAAAACATCATAACTAAAAATGATATGATTCATTTAATCCAAATTTTTTCTTAAATACCCTATTTAACTACGTAGGGCCACCTTTAGGTGATAAGGGGCCCTGTGCTTCATTCTACTTTGGGACCCTCATCCCAGTAAAGAAAATGGATCTTTCCAATCATTAACACTGTGATAGAAATTATAGGAGATCCATACCCAATCAGTGAAATGAGCTTAACCCTTTTTTTTTTATCTTTAACCAGTTGAAGCCCAGGCTTTTTCTGGCACTCTTCGTTTAAAAGTTAAAATCAGTATTTTTTGCTAGAAAATTACTTATAACCCCCAAACATTATGCTTTTTTTTTTTTTTTTTTTTTTAGCAGAGACCCTAGGGAATCAAATGGCAATCGTTGCAATTTTTTTATTTCACACTGTATTTTCGCAGCAGTTTTGCAAACGCAATTTTTTGGGGAAAAATACACTTTAATGAATTAAAATGAAAAAAAAAAACACAATATTTACCAGAATTTTTTGTATAATGTGAAAGATAATGTTACACCGACTAAATAGATACCCAACATGTCATGCGATAAAATGTGGTACTTAAAAATCTCAAGAGGGGACACTTTAAAACATTTTTACAGGTTACCAGTTTGGAGTTACAGAGGGGGTCTAGGGCTAGAATTATTGCTCTCGCTCTAACATTGACTGCGATACCTCATATATGGGGTGCAAATACCGTTTACATAAGCGTGCCCGACTTACGTATGCATTCGCTTCTGCGTGTGAGCATGGAGGGATGGGGGCGCTTCAAATTATTTTATTTTTTTCCTTATTTATTTTACGTTTTATTTTTACACTGTCCCTTTAATTCTTTTTTTATTTCTTTTATTCCTATTACAAGGAATGTAAACATCCCTTGTAATATACAGTAAATAAGGATGACAGGTTCTCTTCTTGGGAGATCTGGGGTCAAAAAAGACCCCAAATCTCTTCTTTACCTTTTAAAGCAAAAGTTAAAATAAAACAAATAAAAAAAAAAAACATTTTGATCTTTTACTAAAAAAAAAAAAAAATTAAATTTACTTCCACCCTTCCTCCAAGGCCCTAGAGGCAATAAAAGAGGATCTACTTGTGCTCGGTTCTCGGCCGAAGCAGTGGAAATGGTAAGCCCGAGAGACACCGGTGAGAGTGGGAAGTTGGGAAGCGGGGCCAGGCTTAGATGATATGGGGCCCTGTGCTACATTTCACTTTGGGACCCCATACCAATGAAGAGAGTGAGTCCTCCTATAACTTCTATCACAGTGTCAATGCTTAGAAGGACCCATTCTCTTCACTGGAATGATGGGTCCCAAAGTATAATGTAGAACAGGGCCCCATATCACCTAAGGCAGATCACTGAAACGAGCTTTAGCTTTTATTTTTTTTAAATTAAAGATTATTTTTTTTTTAAATAAAGAGTGGAAAAAGGAGGAGAAAGCCATGTGGGCGCAATAACAATTTACTTATGTCAGGAGGTCACATGAAAGAGTCAGTGTGTTTCAGGCCCTCTCCCCCTTCATCAGGTCTGGGAAATAAGATAATATCATATAAAGGTAAGGATTTTAAAAAACTATTAGATGGGCACCTTAAAGCGGAGTTCCGGGCACAGAAGTCATTTTTTAACAAACATACCCCCAGGACAGTCAGGGCTAGTACATTCCACAATGGCTAGCCTCTGATCTGTCCCGGTTCGCACTTACCTTTTAGAAGAAATACTTACTTATAAAATTTCTTCCACAGCGTTTCCATCTCTCTTGTGGGCAGCTGAAGCCGGCGCGGTCCTCTTCTGCGTCTTCTTCCGCGTCTTCTTCTCCCAGAATGCACCTGCACCGGCCCCGCTCGTCACTTCCGGTGCGGCGCCGCATTCCTAAACAGCTTCTGGGCATGCCCAGAAGCTGTTTAGCAGGGGAATGCGGCATCGCCCGGAAGTGACGAGCGGGGCCGGTGCCGTCGCCTTGATTCCTGGGAGCGATGACGTTCAGCTCCCAGGAATCATTGCGAGACAGGAAGTGACAGCGGAGCCGCGGCGCTGAGGGAGGAAGTACCCTGAGGTGAGTATTTACGATCTTCAATTACAAGGTGA
This sequence comes from Pelophylax lessonae, assembly GCF_965119305.1. Taxonomy (NCBI): domain Eukaryota; kingdom Metazoa; phylum Chordata; class Amphibia; order Anura; family Ranidae; genus Pelophylax; species Pelophylax lessonae. The sequence continues at coordinate 206,952,060 of NC_138780.1, forward strand.
GTAAACAAAAAAAAAAACCTAACTATCCAATTCCTTTTCAGGTGATGCAGAACTAGCGGACGGGCACAAAAAAAAAATATTGATTTTGTGCCCGGAACTCTGCTTTAAAGACCACAACATACAGGGGTATACAATGTACAACATACAGGGGGTATAGAATGTACAACATACAGGGGTATACAATGTACAACATACAGGGGTATACAATGTACAACATACGGGGGTATACAATGTACAACATACGGGGGTATACAATGTACAACATACAGGGGTATACAATGTACAACATACAGGGGTATACAATGTACAACATACAGGGGTATACAATGTACAACATACAGGGGGTATACAATGTACAACATACAGGGGTATACAATGTACAACAAACAGGGGGTATACAATGTACAACATACAGGGGTATACAATGTACAACATACAGGGGGTATACAATGTACAACATACAGGGGGTATACAATGTACAGCATACAAGGATATACAATGTACAACATACAGGGGTATACAATGTACAACATACAGGGGGTATACAATGTACAACATACAGGGGTATACAATGTACAACATACAGGGGGTATACAATGTACAACATACAGGGGGTATACAATGTACAACATACAGGGGGTATACAATGTACAGCATACAGGGGTATACAATGTACAACATACATGGGTATACAATGTACAACATACAGGGGTATACAATGTACAACATACAGGGGTATACAATGTACAACATACAGGGGGTATACAATGTACAACATACAGGGGTATACAATGTACAACATACAGGGGGTATACAATGTACAACATACAGGGGTATACAATGTACAACATACAGGGGGTATACAATGTACAACATACAGGGGGTATACAATGTACAACATACAGGGGGTATACAATGTACAGCATACAGGGGTATACAATGTACAACATACATGGGTATACAATGTACAACATACAGGGGTATACAATGTACAACATACAGGGGTATACAATGTACAACATACAGGGGGTATACAATGTACAACATACAGGGGTATACAATGTACAACATACAGGGGTATACAATGTACAACATACAGGGGGTATACAATGTACGGTTAGCAGCAAACACACACATCATAGGTTGAACTGGATGGACTGATGTCTTTTTTCATCCTTACAAACTATGTAACTATGTAACTTTGTATGTAACTATTTACCTAGGAAATGCGCATTTTAGGATGTCTTAGCACGTAATATAGATACAATGTTACATTAAAAAATGGCCATGTATATATAATGTAAAACATACACACAACATGATATTTATATATTATTCACAAGGGGAAAAAAATCTAAAAAAACAATGAGGAAACAAAAAAATAAAATAATAAAATAATTAATAATAAATAAATAAAAAATAATTCATAAAGAGTATAAATATTTAAAGTTATTATAGTCAAAAAAAAAGACAGAAAAATCTAATTCTTAGGGAAACTCATAAAAAGAGTCACTCAAAAAATAAAAAAACATAAGGGTCCTTTCACACGGCCGCTCCGCTGCTTTCCGTGTGTCCGCAAATCATCCTATTTTTTTGCGGATGATTTGCGGACATCAATGTAAGTGAATGGCACTGCGGGTGTCAGCGGAATACCATCCGCTGACACCCGATTTTCCTCCTGTCAGTTCTGTTCCGTTTTTATGAACGGAACAGAACCCTATTTTTCCTTCCGTGTAAAAAACGGAAAGGAAGGAAAATCGGATGTCAGCGGTGTCATCCTCTGACATCCGCAGTGCCATAGACATACATTATGTCCGCATATCATCCGCAAACGGATGGGATGATATGCGGGCACACGGAGCGGATGACAGAAATGTCATCCGCTCCGTGGAAAAAAAAAAAAAAAGTCCCGCAGCGGACCTTTCACACGGAGCGGCCGTGTGAAAGGAGCCTAACTCAAAATGATATGATTAGTGTTATCAGAATTATTTTTTTTTAACCACTTACCGCCCGCCGTCATATGACGGCGGGACGGTGCGGCTATTATCCTGGGCGGACGTCATATGACGTCCGCCCATTCAAGCACGGCAGGCGCGCGATCGCGGGCGCGCCGCCGTGCACTGCCCGTGTCGGTGTGTCCCCGGGACACAGCCGGTCACCGGCAGGGGGGAAACAGCCAATAGGCATGGCTGTTTCCCACGTGATCGGCTGTGTTCCAATGACACAGCCGATCACAATGGAGGCGGCCGGGAGATGACCGCGCATGCGCGATCGGGAGCGCGCAGCGCGGTCATGTCGGTGGCACTGTGTTCCGTAGGAACACAGCTGTCACCGGCGGTAGTAAACAGTCACTGACAGGGACTGTTTACTAAGTGATCGGCTGTGAATCCATTCACAGCCGATCACAAAATGTAAACACAGAGCAGTAACTGACTGTTACTAGCTCTTCTCTCCTCATACAGTTTCCAGTATGAGGGGAGAAGAGCTAGAAATAGTGAGTTACTGCTCTGTACACATGTAAAAAGTAAAATCACACTAAAATCACAGTAATAAAGGTCCCCACACAGTCCCCAGCCCCCCCCCCCAATGTCACCTGTCACCCAACAGTCACCTCATCAGTGCCCAGAAATTGACACCCATAACGTTCACATGTGAGCGCAGCGATCGCGGGCAAAATCACCGCGATTCTGCCCGCGATCCGGAAATCATTGCAAATTGCGGGACGCCTGTGCGTTGCCCGTGATTTGCAATAGCACCCCAAACGCTGTGCGATGTTGCCGCCATTTCCGCCTGCCGAATCGCAGTAACATCGCGCAAACATCGCATGACGCCCAAAAAAGTACAAGAGTTTCTTTGGGGCGTCATGCGTTGTTTGCGTGATGTTACCGCGATTCGGCAGGCGGAAATCGCAGCAACATCGCACAGCGGGCAACGCACAGGCGTCCCGCCATTTGCAATGATTTCTGGATCGCGGGCAGAATCGCAGTGATTCTGCCCGCGATCGCTACGCTCACATGTGAATGTAGCCTAAAGTTCGCCGGTCACCAGAGACTGCCATCAGTACCGCCGTGCACCATCGCCCGTCACCTGTCACCCATCAGTGACCATCGCCCCGTCACCTGTCACCCCATCAATCACCGTCACCTGTCACCCCATCAGTCATCGTCATCTGTCACCCCATCAGTCATCGTAACCTGTCACCCCATCAGTCACCGTCACCTGTCACCCCATCAGTCATCGTCACCTGTCACCCCATCAGTCACCGTCATCTGTCACCCTATCAATCATCGTCACTTGACACCCCATCAGTGATCGTCACTTGTCACCCCATCAATCATCGTCACATGTCACCCGGTCAGTGATTGTCATCTGTCACCTCATCAATCATCGTCACCTGTCACCCCATCAGTCATCATCACCTGTCACCCCATCCGTCATCGTCACCTGTCACCCCATCAGTCATCGTCACCTGTCACCCCATCAGTCATCGTCACCTGTTTGCCATATACATGCAATCACTTACTGACCGCCTAACGACTATATGCGTCGGCCATTAAAAGCTAAATACTGGGGTTATGGCAGCAGATAGCCCCCATAACCCCGGTATTTTTTGAAACGGCGGGCGGTCGGCTTTCAGATAAGGGTGGTCCCAGTGGCGGATTCGCCGCGGAATTACCCTTACGGTGCAGGGGAAGAGGTGACCCCCCCCTCCTGCCGCGTCCCAGACGTTTTCCCAGCTTACCGGACCCGCCGGCAGCGGGGAAAACTATCCGGTCCCGGATCCTCAGAGACAGGAAGTCGAGTGAGGGCAAGATGGCCCTCACTCAACTCTATGGTCTTGGAGGACCGGAGCTACGTCAAAAGACGTTGCCTAGCAACCGGTTTAAAGGGCCGCTTTTTTTTTTTTGCTTTTTTTTTTTTCCTCTTTCAACAATTTTTTTTTTTTTTTTTGCTTTTTTAGTGTAGTTGTGAGGTGTGAGGTCTTTTTGACCCCAGATCTCACAATAAAGAGGACCTGTCATGCCTATTTCTATTACAAGGGATGTTTACATTCCTTGTAATAGGAATAAAAATTATCAAAACATTTTTTTTTTTAAACTGTGTAAAAATAAAAAAATAATAAATAAAATAAATAGGAAAAAAAAAAAAATTAAAGCGCCCTGTCCCCGTTAGCTCGCGCGCAGAAGCAAACGCATACGCAAGTCCCGCCCACATATGTAAACGGTGTTCAAACCATACATGTGAGGTATCGCCGCGATCGTTAGAGCGAGAGCAATAATTTAAGCCCTAGACCTCTTCTGTAACTCTAAGCTAGTAACCTGCAGAAATTTTTAAAATGTTGCCTATGGGGATTTTTAAGTACCAATGTTTGGCGCCATTCTGTGAGCATGCGCAATTTTGAAGCATGACATGTTGGGTATCTAATTACTCGGCGTAACATTATCGTTCACATTATGGAAAAAAAATGTGCAAAATTTTCTGTTTTCTTATTTTTTAGATCAAAAAAGTGATTTTTTTTCAAAAAAATCGCATTTGGAAGACTGCTGCGCAAATATGGTGTGATAAAAAATATTGCAACGATCTCCATTTTATTCTCTAGGGTCTCTGCTAAAAAAAATATATAATGTTTGGGGGTTCCAAGTAGTTTTCTAGCAAAAAAATGATTTTAGCTTGTAAACACCAAGTGTCAAAAATAGGCCCAGTCTTAAAGTGGATAAATGGACAACTTTGTGTAAAGCGCTACTTGGATGTTAGGCCTATGTATGTGGCCAGGCTGTGAAAAAGTGTTACACATGTGGTATCGCCATACTCAGGAGGAATAGCAGAATGTATTTTGGGGTGCAATTTTTGCTATGTACATGCTATGTGTTAGAAATATTGCATAAATGGACAGCTTTGTGTAAAAAAAAATGTGTTTTCATTTTCTTTCCACATTTTCCAAAAACTTGTGGAAAAAAATGACATATTCAAAAGACTCATTATGCCTCAAAAATTATACGTTGGGGTGTTTGCTTTCCAAAATGTGGTCATTTTATAGGGGTTTCCATTGTCCTGGTGCTCCAGGGCCTTCAAAAGTGCGATAGGTTGTCAGGAAATTATATGTGAAATTTGTGCTCCTAGAATGCCGGACGGTGCTACTTGGATGTTAGGCCTCTGTATGTGGCCAGGCTGTGAAAAAGTCTCACACATGTGGTATCGCCATACTCAGGAGGAGTAGTAGAATGTGTTTTGGGGTGTAGTTGCAAGTATACATGTGCTGTGTGAGAGAAATAACCTGTTAATACAGCAATTTGTAAAAAAAAATAAAATAAAAAAAAAAAATCTTCATTTTGCAAAGCATTGTGGGAAAAAATTACAACTTCAAAATACTCACCATGCCCCTTATTAAATACCTTGGAATGTCTACTTTCCAAAAAGGGGTCATTTGGGGGGTATTTGTACTTTCCTGACTTTTTAGTGTCTCAAGAAATGAGATAGGCCTTCAGTACATCAGGTGTGATCAAGTGTGATCAATTTTCAATGATTCGCACCATAGCTTGTGGACTCTATAACTTTCACAAAGACCAAATAATATACACTTACTTGGGTTATTTTTACCAAAGATAAGTAGCAGTATAAATTTTGGCCAAAATTTGTGAAGAAAAATTACTAATTTGCAAAATTTTATGACAGAAACAAAGAAAAATGCGTTTTTTCACAATATTTTCAGTCTTTTTTTATTTATAGCACAAAAAATAAAAAACCCAGTAGTGATTAAATACCATCAAAAGAAAGCTCTATTTGTGTGAAAAAAAGGACACAATTTTTGAATGGGTACAGTGTTGCATGACTGAGTAATTCTCAGTCAAAGTGTGAGAGCGCTGAAAGCTGAAAATCGGTCTGGGCAGGAAGGGGGTGAAAGTGCACTGTAGGTAAGTGGTTAAAGACCCTTTTTAACAAGCTAGGAGGATAGGAAGTGGGGCTGTAAAAATTAATCAACATAAGTACATTTTTTACTGCACACATCAGAAGGTCACAAGAAAATGTCAACGCGTTTTGGGGTCCCCCTTTATCAGGACTAGGTAAGAAGATAATATAAAATAACATAGAATAAGGATCTAATTAAAAAGGAGAATTTTAGGATGTTCTTGTGCAAAATATAGATAATAATATAAAACATAATAATAATAATAATGATACATTTTATTTATAGGACCTTAAGCAAACAAAAATAGCAAAAGAACAACAAAAAATAAATATACATTACATAAACATTAAATTACAAAAACAAGTCAGTGTTATATAAAAAAAATGTAAATTATGTATAACGTAGCCATGACATGATAGCAATATATTCACAAAGAGAAGAGAAAAATAAATGGATCTCGAGGAATCATAAAATGCATGAGATAATAAAAATAGGATAATAATGAGATAATTTAGAAATAATAATCAATGAGGAGTATAAATAATCATATTTCTGAAATTATAAGTACATTTTTTATTGCACACAACAGGAGGTCCCCCTTTATGAGGGCTGGGGATAAAGATAACATAATAAAACTTTCTTTTTTATTTTCAGTTTTGCTGTCCTGCGTGACGGTTTTTCTCTATGTTGTTATACTGTAAACTTGAAAAAATCACTCTACATTTAAAAAAAATCTGATTTAAAAAAATGATCACGCATACATAAAGTATAACAAAGATACAACATGGTATTAATATTGCATTTGCAATTGGAGAAAAATATAAACAAATCATAAGGAAACATAAAAAAAAATGTATAATAAAAATAAGCTAATAATGCGGCAATGCTAAGAATAATAATTAATAATAAAAATAAATAGTGTATTTATAGTTATAGGCTATCAGTAATAGTCCAAAAAACCTTTAGAAAAATACAATTCTCAAGGTAACCCTTAATTTATAAAAATAATTCAAACTTCTCTTATTATTACTGTAATCCGCTTAAACAAACGAGGAAGTTAGGAAGTGGGGCCGGCCTTCGGTACTATGGGGCCCCGTGCTAAATTTTACTTTGGAATCTCTCTGTGAAGAGAAGTGTGTCCTTCCTAGCATTGACGCTAAAATTATAAAAGACGTATGCCCTAGACCAGTGATGGCGAACCTTGGCACCCCAGATGTTTTGGAACTACATTTCCCATGATAATGCACTACACTGAAGAGTGCATGAGCATCATGGGAAATGTAGTTCCAAAACATCTGGGGTGCCAAGGTTCGCCATCACTGCCCTAGACTATGCATGATGAAAAAAACTGGTTATGTTTTGTTTAGATTCGTTAATTTAGTTATTTAGTTAAGTTAAATTCCGTTGATTCGTTCAATTTGTATTCAAGATTTGTATTCATAATTCATATTTGGAATTTATTAATGTCTTTTTTTTAAATTGTCTTTGAATTTATGTTTTTTTTTTTATTCAAAGCATTAGAATTGATACATTTCAAAGACGGTTGAATCAAAAATCTTAGATTTTTTTTCTCGATTCAAATGTGGCAAAGAGAACAAATAAAGAAAAAATCTTCATCAAGTGATTACAATGACTCTTTAAATCATCTTTGGCTTAACAAAAATAGCATTATTTCCAAATGGTGCTCTAATAAAACAGTCTTTAATTTCAGAAATTTTTTTACAGTTCGAATCCAAATGGAATTGAATGTAATATTCAATTAGAATTTCAGAAATTCGGACGAATTTCGGAAATTCGGACGAATTTTGGAAATTTGGACGAATTTCAAAAATTCGGACGAATTTCGGAAATTCTGTCAAATTTCGTCTTGTTATTCGGAGCGTTCAGTAAACTTAGTTTATACTGTTATTCGGATATATCCAAATCTCAGAATAATTAAAAATTTGCCTGAATATTTATTTGAAACAAAATGAACCGCATATGTCTAGTATTCCCAATCACTGAAATGAGCTTTAGCTTTTCTATTTATTAAAGAATGTAAAAAAGATAAGAGTGTCACAGATATAATGTGACTCCAGTAAATTTTTATTGAACACGACAGGAGGTCACAGGAAAGAGTCAATGCGTTTCGGGGGCTCCTCGTTCATCAGGGCTGGAAAATAAAATAACATAAAATAACAAAAGATAAAGATCATTAGGATGTCCTAGTACAAGATACTTTGTTATATAAAAAATGATCATGTATACATTATTTATAAAATAGATGTAGACATGATATTAACTTTGTATTTGCAAGGGTTGAAAAATATAAATGTATATAAAATATAAAAATATACACCTTCTTAACTAGATCTTTATCTTTTGTTAAAAAGATCAGGAGGAAACAAACAAATATAGTGATATAATAAAAATAAGATAATAATGAGGTAATACTAAAAATAATAACTGATAAATAGAAGAAATAATTCTAGTTATGTGTTATAAGCAATAGTCAATAAAACAAATAAAAAAATAAAATTTTAAAGGTAACTCATAATATAAAGACACATCATTATTTAAAATATGAGTATTAGTGTTATAGGAAATTTTCATCCCCAAAGTCCCTATTTTACAAGTTAGGAAGCAGGGCCAGCCTTGGGTGATATGGGGCCCTATGCTAAATTTTTGCACCAGGACTGTTTGTTTTTACTTCAATGTTAATGCTTAGAAGAACTCACTTTTCTTCACCGATGTGAATCCAATCACTAAAATCTCAGTAAAGCTTTAAAGCATAGTTAAAGCCGACACTTTTCAGAATAAAATTGGACACGGGGAAAAGAATGGTTAATACCCCTGTCAAATTTTATTATTTATTTTTTATATTGTGAAAATGGATGAGATGTCAGAAGAAAAAGTCAACGTGTTTCGGGGGCCCCCTTCATCAGGGCTGCGAAATAAGAAAACATAAGGTAACAAGGAGTATTTTAGGATGTCCTAGTACAAAATATAGATACAATGTAATGTATGAAAGGATCATCTATACATAATGTATAACATAGACATGACGGGGTATTGATATATTCACAAAGAGTAGAACAAGATTAAACAGATCATGAGAAATCATAAAATATAATCAGATAACAAAAATAAGACAAAAAATAGATAATACTAAGAACAATAATTGCTAAAATATATAAATAATGATAGCGATATATTATAAGTAATGGTCAATAAAACGTATAGAAAAATAAAGCACTGAAATTATAGAAGATGTATATCCAATCGCTACAATCTTATATAAGCCTTAGCGCATATCTAAAGACAAAATTCCTCTTCTTCTGTAGACACGACAGGGAGTGACATGATCAGTCCCCCTGCACAAGGAGAGAGAGCAGAGCTTTGGGAGGAGCCCAGCAGGCTCCACCTATTACAGGAGGGGGACGAGACAAGACCAGTCACCCTGCACAAGGACAGAGAGCAGAGCTTTGGGAGGAGCCCAGCAGGCTCCACCTATTACAGGAGGGGGAGGAGACAAGACCAGTCACCCTGCACAAGGACAGAGAGCAGAGCTGTGGGAGGAGCCCAGCAGACTCCACCTATTACAGGAGGGGGCAGAGACAAGAATAGTCCCACTACACAAGGAGAGAGAGCAGAGCTATGGGAGGAGCCCAGCAGGCTCCACCTATTATAGGAGGGGGCGGAGACAAGACTAGTCCCACTACACAAGGAGGGAGAGTAGAGCTATGGGAGGAGCCCAGCAGGCTCCACCTATTATAGGAGGGGGCGGAGACAAGACTAGTCCCACTACACAAGGAGGGAAAGTAGAGCTATGGGAGGAGCCCAGCAGGCTCCACCTATTACAGGAGGGGGCAGACACAAGACCAGTCCCCCTGCACAAGGAGAGAGAGCAGAGCTGTGGGAGGAGTCCAGCAGACTCCACCTATTACAGGAGGGGGGCGGAGACAAGACCAGTCCCCCTGCACAAGGAGAGAGAGCAGAGCTGTGGGAGGAGTCCAGCAGACTCCACCTATTACAGGAGGGGGGCAGAGACAAGATTAGTCCCACTACACAAGGAGAGAGAGCAGAGCTGTGGGAGGAGTCCAGCAGACTCCACCTATTACAGGAGGGGGCAGAGACAAGACCAGTCCCCCTGCACAAGGAGAGAGAGCAGAACTGTGGGAGGGGCCCAGTAGGCTCCACCTAATACAGGAGGAGGAGACAAGACCAGTCCCCCTGCATAAGGAGAGAGGGCAGCACAGAGCAGTCTTTATTACAGAATGTCTCACACTGGATGACTGCACAGATCTGGAAGAAATATACAAAGATCACAAGATCGCAGAAGAAGTCACATGACTGATGGATTTACATGATATTTATTTATTCCGGAGTTCAGGGTTAAACTTGAGAGACAGAAGCGGGAGGACATCGCAGGGATGTGGAGTTCCTGTCCTGCCAAATGCTCACGTGTTTTGGTTGGAGTTCTATTTTAAGGCTAAATGATTTGTATCCTTCTATAAGCCCAAGCACGATCGTTCAGCTTTAGGTGTTGATAGATTTGCAAGGACAGTCAGAGGAACAGGTGAGAATTGGCATCCTTCTGGCATCGTGTTCAGCCGGCATTGCTCACCATAGCCATACCTCCCAACTTGAGGACTAAAGAAAGAGGGAGATCTTAGTGCATAGATGTCATGGGGTGCTAAATTGCAGTTAATATTGGGTGTGGCTGAAAGAGACATTGTTAAACAGGCATAGCTGAAATTGCAAAAATGGTGAGGGGGGAGGGGGGATTCCCCTCTGTAGGTGGTCAGTGGGAGGAAAAATGCCTTGACATATGTGGTAATATGAAAGGGGAAAATATGTGGGAGAATGTGGGGAAAAAAAAAAACATTGATATCTGGGCTCAGTGGGAGGACAATTTGCATCGTCAGTAGTCAGTGGAAAGAGAATGTTCCATCATGGGGGGTCAGTGGGAGGCCATTGCTCATCATTGGTGGTAAGTGGGAGGCCAATGCTCCTTTATATGTGCACAGTGGGAGGACAATGCTCCATCATGGGGGTCAGTGGGAGGACAATGCTCCATCATGGGTGTCCAGTGGGAGGTCAATGCTCCATTATGGGTGTCCAGTGGGAGGACAATGCTCCATCATGGGGGTCAGTGGGAGGACAATGCTCCATCATGGGTGTCCAGTGGGAGGACAATGCTCCATCATGGGGGTCAGTGGGAGGTCAATGCTCCATTATGGGTGTCCAGTGGGAGGACAATGCTCCATCATGGGGGTCAGTGGGAGGACAATGCTCCATCATGGGGGTCAGTGGGAGGACAATGCTCCATCATGGGTGTCCAGTGGGAGGACAATGCTCCATCATGGGTGTCCAGTGGGAGGACAATGCTCCATCATGGGTGTCAGTGGGAGGACAATGCTCCATCATGGGTGTCCAGTGGGAGGTCAATGCTCCATTATGGGTGTCCAGTGGGAGGACAATGCTCCATCATGGGGGTCAGTGGGAGGCCACTGCTCATCATTGGTGGTAAGTGGGAGGCCAATGCTCCTTTATAGGTGCACAGTGGGAGGACAATGCTCCATCAGGGGTGGCCAGTGGGAGGACAATGTTCCATCATGGGTGGTCAGTCGGAGGACAATGCTCCATCATGGGTGGGCAGTGGGAGGACAATGCTCCATCATGGGTGGGCAGTGGGAGGTCAATGCTCCATCATGGGTGGCCAGTGGGAGGCCACTGCTCATCATTGGTGGTAAGTGGGAGGCCAATGCTCCTTTATAGGTGCACAGTGGGAGGACAATGCTCCATCAGGGGTGGCCAGTGGGAGGACAATGTTCCATTATGGGTGGTCAGTGGGAGGACAATGCTCCATCATGGGTGGCCAGTGGGAGGTCAATGCTCCATTATGGTTTTCCAGTGGGAGGACAATGCTCCATTATGGGTGGTCACTGGGAGGACAATACTCCATTATGGGTGGTCAGTGGGAGGACAATGCTCCATTATGGCTGGCCAGTGGGAGGACAATGCTCCATCATGGGTGGCCAGTGAGAGGACAATACTCCATTATGGGTGGTCAGTGGGAGGACAGTTCATCCTTGTTGGTAATCAAGAGGTGTATAATGCCACATGGTCAGTGGTCAGAGGCAGGAGAATGCCCCATCATTGGTGGCAAGTGAAAGGGCAAGTCTCCATTATTGGTGGTCAGTAGGAGGACAATGTTGGTGATCAAAGTGTAGAGAATGGCAAATAGTAAATGGTCAGCGGAAGGACAATGTCCCATTGTTGTGGATCAAAGGGAGGAGATTATCCCATCATAAGTGGTCAGGTAGAGTAGAAGGCCTCATTACCGATGGTCAGAGAAAAGAATGCCCCATTGCTGGTGGTCAGGGGAGGAAAATGCCCCATTATTGGTGGAAAGAGAGAGGTGAATGCCTTATTGCTGGTGGTCGGGGGGGGGGGGGGATGCCCCATTGCTGATGGCCAGGGGAGGAGAATGAGGGGAGGAGAATGCCCCATCAGGGGATATAGAATGCCTCAGCATCAGTGGTCAGCCTTGCAGGAGCAAGCTCTTGGGGCAGCTTATCCAGGGGACCTATTTACTTCTACAGCGCAACATGTCCTGGACCCTCAGGACTGCAATATTCTGTTCAAATACCAGCACAGTCCCCGCAGCATCGAGATCTTTTGGGAGCATTATTTATCTCAGGGAACAGCAGTGCTAATCACAGCGTGTTGATATATCTCCCACCCGGGGACATCCGCTGCACCCCCAGACATGAGATTATGTCTCTTCTGGACCAACCATAACTTTTTCGCTGTACCAGACAAGAGCAGACTCAACATGAGCCCCTTAAATCACACGTCCTTCCTCCGGACCATTAACATTCCTGTATCTCAGCTCCAGCCTGGGAAGAACTTGCACAGAACATTGAAAAGATTAAAACACAACTTTGCAGCAAAAAATAATTCCCATTCCGCATTCTTCACTAACAATGGAGGATGAGCGGACGCACCCGGTGTCATTTATAAAGCCTCTTCGAGTTGACCTAAGGACAGGACTGTATCTTCAGGTGAAGTAATCTGTTGGGTTTGAAATGCGGCGCTCTATAAGTGATCCTGAAATGTGTTTACAGGCCGAGTCCCTCCGGGGATAACATTTCCCACAAGTTATTAAACTGTTAAAAACAGATACTTCTCCTCGGCCAATCGCTTTGAAGTCTTCTCTCCTTTAATAACCAAGCCCGCATGTGAACGTTGAGGGATTTCTGCCTGTTTAGGTTGATCAGATCATTCAATCCTTCTTTTTTTGCCCTGCAATCAAGACAGATAATGACAAAACATTCCCATATGGATCAGTTCTAAAGTTCTATCAGCTCCAGGCCGTCTTAATAGCGTCATGGGCGGGGCCCCTGGGCAAAGTATTGCACTGGGGCCCCTGCCTGCCTGCCCCAATTTGGGCACCTACTCTCAAACATTAACCTCTTGACGCCGGCACCTCCCGACCCTTTAAGGAGTTTTCAGATGTTGGGAGGTGGGGGCGGGGTTTATGATCATGTGACCGCTGTGATTGGCTGTCACCGCAGTCACATGATTGGAAAGCTCCCGATCGCTACTCGCTTTTCGGTAGTCGCCGGTAACTGTGCTGGGCGCACGCTCTCGGCACAGCTGTGTTTACATTCCGGTACCCAAATATGCGGCCCCTCAGCGTCAAGCCCCCCCGCCACGAGGCTGCATATTTGCGTATTGTCGGCACCAAGAAGTTTAAGTATAGATAGTTGCTCCATGGGCCGGGGGGGCGGCCAGGGCAGCCATCAGAAATATTTGGGCCCCTCACACAGCTTTAGGCCTGCCCCCCTGGCCTGACTACCAATTTACATCCTCCTCCTCTGCCCGGGCCTGTGAATGCATATCATTAAATGGTAGGACGCCAGGCGGTCCTAGCAACCAATAATTGTGACAGCGATGGCCAGCGGTAGGTGGGAGTTAGGAGCCAGTGCAGTGGGTGGAACCAGCGAAATTCAGGACTAGTTGCCAGTGTAGGGGAGGAAAGGAAAAAAGGGCGGTGTCAACTTGGAGCCTACGCATGCTGAGGGACTGGGCCCCTTGGGACGCCTGGGCCCCTTACATCTATATGGGCTGTACCCCCCTGATGGCGGCCCTGGGGGCAGCAGACGGACCGCACCATACTGTTGGTGGGTACTGCTGGCTGGTACTATTGGTGGGTACTGCTGGCTGGTACTGTTGGTGGGTACTGCTGGCTGGTACTGTTGGTGGGTACTGCTGGCTGGTACTGTTGGTGGGTACTGCTGGCTGGTACTATTGGTGGGTACTGCTGGCTGGTACTGTTGGTGGGTACTGCTGGCTGATACTACTGGCTGGTACTATTGGTGGGTATTGCTGGCTGGTACTATTGGTGGGTATTGCTGGCTGGTACTGTTGGTGGGTACTGCTGGCTGGTACTGCTGGCTGGTACTGCTGGTGGGTACTGTTGGTGGGTACTGCTGGCTGGTACTGCTGGCTGGTACTGTTGGTGGGTACTGTTGGCTGGTACGGCTGGCTGGTACTGTTGGTGGGTACTACTGGCTGGTACTGCTGGCTGGTACTATTGGTGGGTATTGCTGGCTGGTACTATTGGTGGGTATTGCTGGCTGGTACTGTTGGTGGGTACTGCTGGCTGGTACTGCTGGCTGGTACTGCTGGTGGGTACTGTTGGTGGGTACTGCTGGCTGGTACTGCTGGCTGGTACTGTTGGTGGGTACTGTTGGCTGGTACGGCTGGCTGGTACTGTTGGTGGGTACTGCTGGCTGGTACTGCTGGTGGGTACTGTTGGTGGGTACTGCTGGCTGGTACTGCTGGTGGGTACTATTGGTGGGTATTGCTGGCTGGTACTGTTGGTGGGTACTGTTGGTGGGTACTGCTGGCTGGTACTGCTGGCTGGTACTGTTGGTGGGTACTGTTGGCTGGTACGGCTGGCTGGTACTGCTGGTGGGGAATGCTGTTTTTTTTGAATACTTTAAAGTGCAGTGGAGGGGTTTGGTGTCTTTTCGACCCCCGGTCCCTCCATAAAGAGGATCTGTCACTGCCTATTACTGTCAGAAGGGATGTGCACGAAAGAAAATGCATACGTAAGTCGCGCCCAAGAATGTAAACGGTGTTAAAATCACACATGTGAGGTATCGCTGCAATTGTTAGAGCGAGAGCAATAATTCTACAAAACTAAATCTTCTGTAACTCTAAACTGGTAACAATTAAAAAATGTTTAATGTACCGTCATTTCTCACCATTCCATGAGTGCGCGCAATTTTAAAGCGTAACATATTTGGTATCTATTTACTCGTTGTGACATCTTTCCCAATATATAAACGAAATTGAGCTAACTTTACTGTTTAGTTTTTTTTTTTTTTAAGTTCAGTGAAGTGTATATTTTCCCCAAAAAATTGCATTTGTAAGATCGCTGCTCAAATACCGCGTGACAAAAAATATTGCAACGTCCACCATTTTATTCTCCAGAGTCTTTGCCAAAATATATATATATAATATTTGGGGGGTCTAAGTAATTTTCTAGCAAAAAAGAACTGATTTTACCTTGTAAACAACATGTGTCAGAAATAGGCGGGGTCCTTGGATGGTGGGTGTAACCCTCAGACATGAAATCTGAGCATAGCACATCCCTCTGTAGTGTGTACTTGTCTCAGTCCGGAGCACTAAAGCCTAAAACGGTCATTTTTTTATTCTTTTTTAAGATCTGTCGAACGTACATGTGATTACCCCATCTAATTGTTGGCATATTATCGATCGGTACCCACATAACCAGTACATTTTCTGTCGATCGATTACACGATCCGTGATTACATTTCAACCAGTTGCCGACCACCCGCCGCCTTTTTACTGCGGCTGGGTGGCTCTCCTGCGCAAACCGACGTAGACCTACGTCGGTCGTGCACCTGCAGCTAGAGGGGGAGTGCACACTCCCGCCCCCACTCAGCAGCGGAGAAGCCGATGCACGGGGCCGGCGGCTCCGATTACCGCCTGACACCCGCGATCGTTCCCCGCTGAGAGAGAAGGACGGTCGGATGTTGTAAACACAGCTGACCGTTCTTCTCCCTGGAATGATCACAGAGCGCCTTCTATATAGGATCACATGTCTCTATGATCATTTCACAAGCCCCGCCCCCCACAGTTAGAATCACTCCCCTAGGCTCACATTTAACCCTTTGATCACCCACACTGTTAACCCCTTCACTGCCAGTATCATTATTACAGTAACAGTGCATATTTTTAGCACTGATTACTGTAGAAATGTCACTGGTCCCCCCAAAAGTGTCAAAAATGTCAGTCAGGGGTCCGATCTGTCCGCCGCAATGTCGCAGTCCCGCTAAAAATCGGAGATCGCCGCCATTACTAGTAAAAAATAAATAAATAAAAATAAAGCTTTCCCGAAGTTAGTAGACTCGACAACCAATCAAAATACGCTTATTGTGATTTTTTTTTTTTTTTTACCAAAAATATGTAGCAGAAAACAAATTGGCCTAAAATGTTAAAAAAAAATCGATTTTTTAATTTTTATTAGGAATGTTATATAGCAGAATGTAAAAAATATTGGTTTTTTTTTTCAGAATTGTCGCTCTTTTTTTTTGTTTATAGCGCAAAAAATAAAAATCGCAGAGGTGATCAAATACCACCAAAAGAAAGCTCTGTTTGTGGGAATAAAAGGACGTCAATTTTATTTGGGTACAGCGTCACACGACCGTGCAATTGTCAGTTAAAGTCACGCAGCGCCGAATCGCAAAATAGGGCCTGGTCATTAAGGGGGTCCAGAAATGGTTATTAACACACGAAAGCACTGTAGATTTTTTTTTTTTTAACCGTTTTCGACTGTTTTCACTACTAATGGCTAAAAAAATTGATCGTTTAGGCTCAAATAATCCAACATTACACTTCTTTTTTTTGTCATAAAACTTTGCATTTCAATAATTGAAAATATTATATAATAATATAAAATATAAATAATTCTTATATAATTCTTATAAAATAATAATTATAATAATATAATATAATTATATATAATATAATAATAAAATTATATAATAATATAATTATAAATAATTCTTATTTTTCTTATTTTTATTTATTATTACTTGGAAAAAAAAAAAGAAATGAGCCCGCTAACGTTTCTGAAAGTCAAACAATCGAGCGTATCGAACGCTTTTTCTAACGATTTTCTAACTGTTTGTGTGTCTGCTGCCTCTGCATGACAGTTTTCCTGACACCATGAGATAAAAGGTGACAGGGGAGGGGGTTCCAGCACACAGCCTGCGATTGGCAGCCTCAGCTCTGTTGCTATGGGCTGTGTGGAGGGGGGGGGAGGGGGTGTGTCCCTTCCATCCAATCAGCTCTCAGAGCTCTCCTCATTGAGCTCTACAGAGTGTAACATCAGTTCTCCACCCCCTGCTTTCTGAAAGGCCAGACAAACGTTATAAATCCTGCACTTTGAATGGCTATAGAGGAGAGAGTGCAGCAGATAAACAG